>NC_132848.1:5151515-5454545 GCF_048164855.1 Canis lupus baileyi | reverse complement strand
GCTGCTCAAATATTTTATTTATTTGTTTATCTATTTATTTAATTTTAAGTAGAATCCACACCTAGTGTGGAGCCCAACACAGAGCCCTAACTCAAACCCCTGAGATCAAGATCTGAGCTGAGATCAAGACTTGAGCTAAGATCAGGAGTTGGACGTTTACTCGAGCCACCCAGGTGTCCCCCAAACATTTTAAAGGGCTGCATTTCTAAATGCATATACTGGTTACAATAACCAAATAATAACATAAATAATCTCTGGACATTTCCACTAATTTATTTAATGAAATAAAGTAAATGCCTATATACATAATATGGCATGCAATTATTCTGTCTCTTATATTAAAACTAAGTTCAAAAAATAAAATAGTTAAGAAATTTTGCCTAATGCAAAATTAGATATACACTTAAGCTGAAATACACAGAACAAATTGTACTATGGATTTCACATTTATGTAGTATATACAATAATCAAAAGCAGAGAACATCTTTACAGACAATCTTCAAATACCTCTGTTCGAGAACAGCACAGTGTTTAGTAGCTAACAAATGTTCAATTATATTTACTTGGGGTAAAAATTACCTGACATGATATAATTAATCAATTAATAACTTCATTTTGTACTCTGTAGATATACCTCAAAGTAGATTCATTTTCAAAAAAATGGAATAAAATTTCAATAAAGTCATGTGCTTTATCAACTGCTTTAATATATTACAAATATGATAAGACTTAATTTTACACAAAGAAATAATTATCACTTTATTAAGTAAAGCATGCTATTAATTATATCGAGAATGCTACATTTGAAAAGCTCTCAAATGTATATTTTCCACTAGTATTATTATAAAAGTTCTACAGCTAAACAAAATGAGAATTACAGACACATATCTAAGTTTGATATGTAAAAATTATGTCATCAAGAAGGTAACTTAATATAAGGCCCATAAAGATTAGAGTTGGGAGGAGGCTGTACAATATATTTTGTACTTATTTTATATGATTTGGTTTATGACTATCACAATATTAAATCCTTGAAAAATTACTATTCAAGGGATAGAACCCATGGTCTGTTAAGAAAGTCCATCAGAAAAATTTAGAGAGCTCTTAATTATAAATATTTGCTTTTTCAATGTAGAATTTATTTTTCTTCATATAAGATATTTCTCCCACCAAATTATTTTATCATCTTACTTAAATATACACTTTTAGCAGATCTACCAAAAAAGTCAAAAAATTACCTAACTTAAAATTAGCATTTGCTGAAGTAGAAAAAATGGCAAATATAACTAACTGTCTTTAACGTGCAACTTTGGACACCTATGTAATCACAGTAAAACATTCAACAAGTTGGCTTTTTTTCAAATGAGAAATGTATCTTAGTTAAATCACAGAGAAATCATGTTATTAAAGTTGAACAACTAAATTCTGTGGGATGTGAGATAAATACTGACAGTCATGTTTGCTACACAAACCTTTGAGAATAGAAAAGCCACGTGCAAAACAGACTTGTTCATCACAAGCCCTGGGGAGAAAAAGGGTTGGAGGTGACTAACCTTTGCCAAGGTTACAAATTCTCAAGAGCAATTTAAAAAATATGGTAATGTGAGACTTTTTTAAATTCTAGTTTCTAGAATTCTTCAATAATGTGGGGACAGTAAAGAGAGGAAATATAGTCTCAGGGGAAAACCTTGATGAATAGCATGTGTGCTCTTGGAATAGATTATTAATTCTGCGTTTGAAACATGACAATAAGTTCTTGGCAATGAATTTGTTTATAGCATTATTCCCAAGTTCCACGCAGCATTTGTACATTTCCCTTGTGAGATTTTGATGTTTTGTGTATTATGACTAAGGAGTAAAAACTGAATTAATGTGGAAAGTCAAAGTTTATCATCTGAATAAAATGTGCAAGAAATTCCACAGAGCAGAAAGTTCAGGTATATACTTAGGGTGAGAAAAGCAGGGAACTAGTCAGAGGCAAAGAAAAAACAAAAAAGAAAAGAAAAAGAAAAAGAGAAAAAACCCAAATGCCTCCCAAACATGATAGGAATCTTCCAATGGATTGCTTTTCTCACCCCAATAAAACTTTTTATCTTATTCTTTTCCTGGGAAAGAGTATCATAATCTGAACACTCATTCTGCACAACTGATTGTGATCCTATCATTTTTCTGAATTCCAGAACTATAATGGAAATAAAAAGAATACGTAACAGAAGAAAACAATCCTCAGTTAATGATCCCTCAGAGTTACAATGTAAAAAGGAATTTTTTTTTTAAACCTTGATAAGCAGCAAAGGGAAAAAGTCTTCAGTTAAATTTGCTTTCACAGAATAATTCCTTTAAGGTTTCAATGATTCCTTCAAGGTTTGCTGCCACAGGAAAATACAACGGGAGCCAATGCAGTCCTAAACACAAAATATACAAGTATTCATCCATTTCAACAGATTCCCCCCTTTTTGCTGATGACAGTGACCCACTGGTTGAACAGAATTATTGGAGAGTGATTTATGTATATGGAAATACTTAAGACCCTTCCTTCTTTGTCTGTCATCCAGTCAATAGGAGATCCTACCATATGGGGCACCTGGGTGGCTTAGGAGTTGAGCGTCTGGCCTTCAGCTCAGGGTGTGATCCCGAGGTCCTGGGATCGAGTCCTGCATCGGGCTCCCTCCAGGGAGCCTGCTTCTCCCTCTGCCTGTGTCTCTGTCTCTCATGAATAAATAAATAAAATCTTAAAAAAATTTTTTTTACCATATTCAGCCAATTTAGGAAACATGTTCTGAGAGAGCGCTTTAAAAATCTGAAAAAAAAAAAAAAAAAAAAAAGAAAGAAAAAATGTCTTCTGAGCCCAGAACCTTTGACTGCACTCAGCTCTCTGCCATCACCCTCAGAATGCACTGGGGCCTCACAGTTTTCCATTAAGTATATGGGCATCCTGCTCATGACTCAGCTCAAAGTCTCAGAGTCAGCACTACTGTCTCCCTTTCTCTGCCACAAGGACTCAAATCTATCTCCTTTTCTTTTTTCCCACAAACATCATTTAATTCCAATAAATTTGGTAGCTTTCCAATTGTTATCTCAGCATCCTATCTCTCTATTTGAGCAAAGCCTCAATATCTTTATCTAAATTAGCTAATATAGGTTCAGACCGTAGCACATTCCTAGTCAAAGCTGGTCAGTAACTACCTGCCACCCCTTCCCAACACTGACACACCATAGTCCTCTATATGCACACACGCACACACACACACACACGAATACAAGGGGACAAGTTATAAAATCATATGATCAATGTGTACTTTCCATCTATTGCTATAGCCAAAAATGCTAACAGTAGTGTTTTAATGTGCTTTGGCTTTTCATTGCCATTAGTAAATTAGAAGCCATTAATCCTCCTGGTTTTAAAGGCACTACAAAGACATTAGACATTAACAAGATATGAAAAAATGGGGAGTTTAAGGCAACATTTCATCTACTGGCCCAGTCATATCTCACTAGGTATGAGATTTTTCCACACTTCAAAGTAAGTTTATTCTTTAATTTTAAAAAAGCTTTAAAATTTTTTATTTTATTTCATTTTTAAAAGAATTTTACATTATCTCTACACCCGGTGTGGGGTTCAAACTCAGAATACTGAAATCAAGAGTCGCATGCTCCACTGACTGAGTCAGCCAACTGCCCCTTTAATTATTGTAAATGGAAGTATAAAACCTTCAAATGCTGATGTAATGGGATATAAACAAGAAAAGTAGAATGGCTATGACCAAAAAGACCAGAAATGAATGCTGGAAAGAATATGGAGAAAAGGGAACCCCATTGCACTGCTGGTGGGAATGTAAATTGGTGCAGCCACTGTGGAAAACATTAGAAGGGTTCCTCAAAAATTAAAAATAGAACTACCATGTGATCCACCAGTCCCATTTCTATGCATGCATATACCTGAAAATATCATTATCCTGAAGAGATATCTATGCTATTAATATTAAGTTCACTGCAGCATTATTCACGATAGCCAAAGTATGGAACCAATGTAAGTGTCCATCAATGGAAGGATGGAAAAAGAAAATGTGATATGCATGTGTGTGCACATGCACACACACACACACTGGAATATTAGTCAGTCATTAAAAAAAAAAAAGATTGATAGACCTTGAGGGCATTATCCTAAATGAAGTGAGTAAAACAGAGAAAGACAAATAGGTATGATCTCATGTGCATGTAGAATCAATCTAAAAACACTGAACTCATAGAGACAGTAGAATGGTGGAGGGCTAAGAGGTGGGGTAAATGAAGAGATGTTGGTCAAAAGGTACAAACTTTCAGTTATAAGATGAATACATTTTGGGGATCTGAAGACAACATGGGGACTATAGTTAACAATACCATATTGTATACTTGAAAGTTGCTAGAAGAATAGAGCTTTCATTGTTCTCACCATAACAACAAGAAGAGAATGATAATTACGTAAGGCATGTTAATCAACCTCATTGTCGTAATAACTTCACAATATATACCTGTATCAAATCAGCACTTGTACACCTTATACAACATTCTATGTCAACTCTATACCACAAGAGAACTGGGAAAAAAAAAAAAAAAAAAAAAAAACGTAATGTAAAGTCACATGGTAAAGGCAGTTTATAGGAGTTATATCCATGCCCTAGGACTTAATAAAAATCATATGGCTTCAATTTTTTTATTCCTCTGATTTCCCTGTGTGGACTTGACTTTTCTGGTATCCCTCTGAGCAGCAGACAGAGTACAGGGACCTTCTTTGCCTTTGGCTGGCCTTGTGAGACAGGTCCTAGCCTACTCACTAGATTTGATCCCTCTTGGGAACCAGCTATTTCTATTTCCTACTATGGTGCAGCATAGCTCCTTGCTGTCCTTCTTCACACTATTTTAAAGGATTTTTTTTTTTAATGTCTCACTTAGTATTAGAAAGTTTGGGTTTAGACATACACTCTACTTCCTACCTTGAACAAATTACCTAACCTCTCTGAGTCTCAGGCTTCTCACCTACCTACTGGTTTCATATTTCCTTATGGAGACACTTCTGGTAAAATAACACTTCAGTTCATGTCCCATGTGATTGCTGAATTTAGACGAAGGAAAAAAAACTAAAAGCAAGCTTAGTACAGATATTTCTAGGCTCTCTCTTTTCCATATGCACCTTCCTACAGAGGAGGTACATTCTGGTTTAGTCTCTACCATGTGATAATTTTACTAGGGCAAGCTCTGTTCCTACAAAGGAAAAGCCCAAGTCTTGGAAATAAGTTCAACTAGAAACCCCATCTGATGACATATCCAAACCATATTTTCCAGGTTAGCATCATTTTTAAGAATCAAATAGATGAGTTGAAAGGACTAGCTGAATCTATTTTTCCCTTGTATCTATTAATTTAACCAACATTTGGTGAGTAGCTACCATACAAAAGCCATTATATTATGAATAGTAGGGATGCCAAGATAAATAAGACAAGTCCTCTCTTCTCAAATAGTCACTCTTCCATGATGGAAGACAGATTAATATACAGTTAACAAGTCTGAATTATTAAAGCTAAAATAAAGATATAAAGTATTATTAGAGTTGTCTTAGACTGTAGTTTTTATATAATTTAACTCATTTTGTATAATTTAACTCATACATTCACATACACTAAAGGTAAGAACCAAAATCGTAAAATGGCCTACTCAAGGCATCTGCCATAACATCAGAAAGCTGTTAAGAAATGGTAGGATTTGATAATCAGAACAATATCACAAAAATGTTTCCCTGGGGTTGCCTGGGTGGCTCAGTTGGTCAAGTGTCTGCCTTTGGTCCAGGTCATGATCCCAGGGTCCTGGGATGGAGGCCCATGTCAGGCTTCCTGCTCCACAGGGAGCCTGCTTCTCCCTCTCCCCAGGACCCTCTCTCTCTCTCTCACTCTCTTAGTTTCTCTCTCAAATAAATAATTAAGAAAAAAAAAAAAAAAGAAAGAAAGAAATGTTCTCCTGTATCTGAAACCAACAGATTCATTATTAACCAGATTTTCCATGGATACATTAGAAAATGTGGCTGATGTGCTTATAACAGGAACTCTCAATTTATTATTTCTGGACCATAACATGAATGGAGAAGACTAAATACTTAATTTAAAATTTCCCTAGGTTTAAGACACTGCCAAAAATATATAAATCTGGCCAATTTTGCCTGACAGAAAAGCCTAATTATTGGTCATCACCACTAACATCAACCCACAGCATCCATAGTTTGTGTAGAAGAAATGAGGACACAGTGAGGGACTTAGTGGAATGTCTTACGGGGAGAATATTGTCCGGGATGCTCAGTTTACCTCCATACAGAGTATTTGGTACATAATTTACTTGAAATCTTCCATTGACTCATTCATTCCAGTGACTATTTTGTTCAAATAATTTTTTTTTTTCTGCCACCCTCTGTCAACTGCTGGATCACAGTAAAGTAGAAGCAAGAAAAAGCGATACCCTTCATAGGTTCAGTGTTCAAGTTTCTCTGAAGAGGCCACACAATAATCTACCTACTTCCACACAGTTATATGCCTTGGCGAAAGCCCTCCTAATTTTCTGTGATTTTTGGCTGCAGCCAGGCAAATGAGATGCCATTTGGTGACATTTGAGAGGAATGAGGCCTGTAAAATAGAAGTTAAAGGAACTAACTAAAGGGTACCACTAAGACATCAAACGTATTTGAGGAAAAATAGAAATATTATTTAACTAAAAGCACACAATGTGATTCCCAGTGAATATTTCTAAATGACATACTAAATTCACCTGTGATTATAGTTTTTAGGTATCCAATTGCTAGAGAAAACTTGGGGAGTATTAAAAACAAAACAAAACAAAACAAAACACACACACACAAAAAAAAAAAAAAAAAAAAAAACAAGCAAAGGCCAGTTATTCCATAAGAACAATGCATTTTCCTACTGGCCTTTGCATATAGGAAGGAGTAAGGAGATCTTATATCCAGCCTAACTCCACCATTAGGACTCTACTATTTCAGGGGTCACTGGTTCTTCCTCACAGTAGTAGGAAAGCCTTGAACAGACATCATTTATCTATTGACATTCAGAGGTGCATGACACATTTGGCTGAATATATCGTGCCTTGGAATATTTGGCTACTATGGCCAAAGTCAAAAGGCTGACTTAATATATGCTATCAGGCCTAAAGGAGACCCACCACACCACAGCCAGGCATAGAGAATATCACATTGACAGAAACAGCAATTTCTATCCATCTACTTCCTAGCTCCTCTCTTAACAGAATGTCTTTGCAAATTCAACATTCAGACTTGTTGGTTCTCACTTGCAAAGTACTTTTTTTTTTTTTTTTTTTTAGATCTAGGCTCTCTTTTTACAGGGTGCTGCATACTTTTCCTAGAACCAAGAAATGTGCATGCTTGAACAGTGACATCCAAACAAACCCAAAGACTTAACAATATGACAGGTAAAATTGAAATACAGATGAATTAAATGAAGTGAATTATTATAGACTATGCAAAATTTGCTCCATCCACATGCTAGTGATAATGAGAACAGACAAGGAAGAGTTATTTAAAAGTACAAGAGATTTTTAAAATTACATTAAATAGCAAATAATGAAGTTGACAGAATTTAGTTGCATTAAAATGCCTCTACACCACAGGCATTCACCCAAAAGTTTTGGACACTCTCCAGACTGTATCTGAAAATAAAGTATGACTCTAGAGAGTACAATATTGAAAGAATAAGGGACACCTGGGTAGCCCACAATTGAGTAGATACTCAATGCCCTTCGGCTCAGGGCATGATCCTGGGATCCAGGATGGAGTCCCACATCAGGCTCCTTGCAGGAAGCCTGCTTCTCCCTCTGCCTGTGTCTCTGCCTCTCTCTCTCTCTCTCTCTCTCTCTCTCTCTCTATCTCTCTCTCTCTCTCTCTGTGTCTCTCATGAATAAATAAATAAAATCTTAAAAAAATATTGAAGACAAAAAAAATATTGAAGACATAAAAGTAATAATAATGATAGCAGCTAATACTTAGACAGCCTGTACTGTGTGCCAAGTACCTAAGTACTTAACATAAATGAGCACAGTTAATTTTTACAGAGACCCTATGAAAAATATGCTTTTTACTCTTTTCATTTCACAGATGAAAAAAAGTGATGCTTAGCTTATAATTAGTTAGGAATCAGGGCCAGGATTTGAACTCATAGTCTCAGGATCCATAATCTGTGTACTTCATAAGGGGCAGTCAGAGACAGCCAGTTCTCTTAGTAAATCATGCATCCCAAAGGAACCATATGATGTATTATAACCTATCTCAAAAATAAGATACTTAGTATGGGACAGAAAGTAACAAATCAAAGGAGCCAATCCCCCCATGACTGACCTAATGTTACTCTGGCATAAACCATTCTACTCTCAGGCTTCCCCCAGGTGCAGTGTCAGCCTCTATTAATTTTCTACCGCTACCGTAATAACCACAAACTTAGTGGCATAAACCAACACAAGTTTATTTATCTTATAGTTTTGGAAGGTCAGAAGTCTCTCTGGGTTAAAATCAAGATGTCAGTGGGAGGCCAGGGGGAGAATCTGTTTCCTTGTCTTTTCCAGTTTCCAAAAGTCACCCATATTTCATGGCCTGGGCTGCAGTCCTTCATCTTCAAACCAGCAATGCCACCTGAAGTCCTTTTAATGCAACCATTTCTCCTTCACTTATTAGGTTCCTGGGGATCACACTGGCTCCATGCAAATAATCAAGGATAACCTTAAGGTCATCAGACTAGCACCCAAACTTCTCCCTCACCAAGTAACATATTCATAGGGTGTGAGGATTAGGATATGGGAGCCATGATTCTGACTACCACATGGACATACCACAATTTGTTCATGAACTTGAGGTAGAAGACCCTACAGTCGGTCTAGAAACTGTTCATGACAAACGGCTGACACAGCTTTGTAAATTTATCACACTCCTCTAACAATACAGCCACAATAGGCAGGAATCCAACCCAAAAAGGAAATTTGGCCACTTCAATATAATTCTGAAAAGCGTTATTGGTTATAAGAACATCAGATTTCAAATTTTCTCTCTTAACAATTTATGAGTCTTGATTCAGTACCAAGCATCAGTTTTCTCATTCACACTTGCTCTACACCAGGATCGTACTGAGAATCAAATTAGATTAAATCATGGGTGTGGAAACCCTTTGAAAGAAAGCCTTATACAAATATAAATATAAGAAATTAATATTTTTGTTCAAATTATAGTTACTTTTTAAAGGGTTCCAAAAATAAATTTAAAAAGTATGTACCTATGACATGGGGAACAAAAGCAGAAGGAAATGTAGATAAAATTAAATGTCCTTATAACCGGCAGCCCACTGACAAATACTTGAGGCTACCTTCCTTCGGGAAGCTCCCACCTGTCTCCATGGGAATGCCTTGCTGGAGAGAAAACCCACCTTGGCCTGACAACAGCAAGGCCTCCAGGATCCTGTGAGTCTTCTTAAGCATATGAAAATCCTTTTGGAACTTCCCTTATCTTTACTTCCCCCAATCCCCACATATATAATCAGTTACTCCTCATAATCCCAGGGCAGCAGCAGCTCTTTCTGCCCACAGGTCCTGCCCTGTGCCTTAATTAGAGCACTATTTTGCACCAAAGACATCACAAGAATTCTTTCTTGTCCATTGGCTCCGGACCCCAACAAACCTCACCAAAAAACATTAGAAAAACTACATCACCTATAGTCTCCACATTTCTTTTAAAACCAGCATTTGCATTCGTAATAATAACATATTTCTTATTTTTGAAATTTATCATTTATTACCTTTAAAATAGACTTCTGGGACGCCTGGGTGGCTCAGCAGTTTAGCGACTGTCTTCAGCCCAGGGCGTGATCCTGGAGACCCGGGATCGAGTCCCACATGGGCTCCCTGCATGAAGCCTGCTTCTCCCTCTGCCTGTGTCTCTGCCTCTCTCTCTCTCTCTCTCTCTCTCTCTCTGTCTCATGAATAAATAAGTAAAATCTTTAAAAAAATAGATTTCTGATGAAGGAAGAGTTTATATCCAGTTCTTTTTTATACACGGAGAAACTGAAGCCTAATCTCTTGACTGAGATCACACAGGATATGGAATCATAGAAGGACTGAAGGCTGTTAGTGCCAACTTTAAAATCCATTCAATTTTTAAAAACAGACTGAAACACCAGCCAAGTCAATATTCCCATTCACGTTAAGACCGATCATTTCCACAGGCAGCATGACTTGGCCTCACTAGACACACTGAGGGTGCTCACAACACAGTTCTGTTGGCACAGAGTCCCGGAGTCCTTTGGTTTCCAAGATTCCCCTAAGTTTTCACAGGGAAGCATCACCTCTGAAGAATGAACCCTACAAGAAACTGAGAATAACCATCTAAATATTGAGATGCATGTTTAAAAATAAAACAAAAAGGTATCCAAGTCCATGTCTGAAAGACTTGGCATGGAGCGGTCTATTGCTCTGGCTGGAACTGGTCTTTGTCTTCTCTAAATCTCCAGGGTTGTATTGAGAGACCCTCATTAGACATGGGCATGTTTAATTCAATCACGTCACTTTGCCACGAATCATCCATTGTACCCCGGTGCCTGCCTTCACATTTTCTGCCTTAAGTCCTATTTCCCAAAGTGCTGGGGAGTTGCTGCAAGGACACCAAAGAGATTCCCTTCAGTCCAATGTAGTTGGGCCTTCAAAACAATTACCTGTTTTTAACTCTTAGGAGACTTTGTCCCTCCACTTTTGGTAGGGTAACGTGTAAGTACCTGTACACGTCTGTTTATAAAGCTCTCCTTTTTTTTAATAATAAATTTATTTTTTATTGGTGCTCAATTTGCCAACATACAGAATAACAGCCAGTGCTCATCCCGTCAAGTGCCCCCCTCAGTGCCTGTCACCCATTCACCCCCACCCTCATCCCCTTCCACCACCCCTAGTTCGTCTCCCAGAATTAGGAGTCTTATAAAGCTCTCCTTTGAAATTATTACATAAATACATAAAAACTCTATTTATATTAAATTTACTCATTTAAAAAATTAAAGCAGGAGGAAGATTTCTAAGCTCTAACAATAAACCAAGAACACCTTCAAAAGTTTTAAAGGTTATTTAAATATGTTTCACAGGAGCAAAGACTAGGAGGAAAGAATGGAGGAAATACAGTGTCATTTGAATAGCCCAGTGTCATACTGTCACCTAATTTGACCAGAGAACTATGACATTACAGTCTAAAATGGAAGGAATTCGAGACTGGCAGTCAATCTGCTTATTGTGTTAAGTTCCAAGACTATCCTAGGCAGACTAGGAACATATAATTGTCTCCTTTAGTAAATAACACATGGAAACTTGTCAATTCTACTTGCAAAGAATTCCCTTGCAGTGACAATTAAATTCATTTGCATTTAGAATCAATATTCGAATACATTTTTAAAAATTACTAGCATTATCATACCACAATAAGTAAGTTTATATGATAAAGTTAACATATCTAAGGACATAACATCCTATGACAATTTTCTTTCTGGCTTCAGTGACTACCACTGAACTATATAATTCTGAATTAATTTTATTTAGAGATGCAATGATATATGGGTACTATTTGCTTGCTACAATCTCCTTTTGTCTACATAATTACATTCCTTATCCTTTGCCTAAAAAGCAACTTCTCTCATATTTTGATTCCCAAATGGGATAAGATAATGACACTCATAATTTTTTTTTTCTTCTCTGTGTAGCTCAACTATAAATCTAGAAAACAATGTATATGTTAGCAGTGCCTGGCTGGCTCAGTCGGTTGAGCATCAGATTCTTGATTTTGGCTCAGGTCACAATCTCAGCATTATGGTCCACCAAAGAACGTGAGCTTAGAAATTCTCTGATTTCACCCTAAATTTTAGAACATAGAGTTAATTTTAATGTACAGTATTTTGTTATATAAAAATAGGGCAGTAAGTTTTCTCCTTTGCTTTAATGTGCATCTTTTTTTTTTTTTTAAAGAAACAAACCTTAAAAGGTAAGTGTTTGTGGCTGATATGCAAAAAAAAACAAAATTCTGTGACAGATTTTTGGTCAAGTTGTTTCCATTAAAAAGTACTGATTTTATTTTTTTAAATGTTTTATTTTATTTTATTATTATTTTTAAGTAGACTTCAAGCCCAACGTGGGGCTTGAACTCATGACCCTGAGATTAAGAGTCACATGCTCTACTGACTGAGCCAGCTAGGTGCCCCAAAGTACTGATTTTAAAAACTAATAATTTAAAACTGCCACACACAAACACACACACACACACACACACACAAAATGGTCCACAAAACATGTTCCTTTCTTTCTGAAGGTTTTACGATGCACTGTTATCATTACCAGTCTTTTACTATCAAACTTAAATGGCCAATTGACACAAAAGGACTAATTGGACAGCTACATGATTCTTCCATCTTTTTTTTTTTAAGAGTGGGAGTTCTAGGTCTGGTATATGGTCATCTCAAAATTAATTGACAGAATTTTCATTGCAATTAAAATGAATTACCCAAGGTTCATGATCTTTTCTAACTTGTGGAAAAATTTTAATTAAGACATAAATAAAATATATTTTTATAAAGGTGTTTATTAAAGGGGCTCACTGTATGATGTCGTGGAGGGAAATATGTTACTCATGTTTACACATGGTTGATTATTATCTAGAGTGATAAAAATGAAAAAGTATATTAGCTGAAATAGGTAATTTTATAGATACACTTCACAAAAAATAGACAAGAATTCCTCCAAAAATAAGAAACTGTTTTGGAAAACACAGTAAAGCTAAAAGTAATATTTAACACTATTACTACTAACACACATACCCAAACTTTTAGAAGAAAGAGCATGTAATCCTCTTCTCCTAGGAAAGAGTTTTCTCCCAAATTTATGAGCATCATCTATTTACGTTTTACAAACATTCAGCATTCATTAGAGCTTAAGAAAAAGTTCTTCGAATGAATTATTCATTCGTCCCTCAATCCTAACTCCATACTTTATGATAGTAGTTAGCGTTAGTAATAAAACCAAAAATAACTGAAAACTCTTCTATTATTTTCCTTTAAATCTCCTTCTCTCTTCTTTTCCACAAAAGCCAAGAAAATATGTTTGTTTTGGAAGCAAATGGCAAACACTTAAAGGAGAATGTAAAGTAAGCTATTCTTGATCAAGGCAAAAATGTAAAACCACATCAGCTGATAGGTGGCTGACAGACCCACGGTTGGAGAACAGTGAGGACATTATGGCAAAGCTAACGAGTAACATTCCTTTTGCTTCAATGACTGGCATGTGGCACCACGTCATACTCTAAGATATCCCAAAACAAATCCACTGTTTCAAGCTTACACAACCACCACAGGTGATCTTTGAAAGTCATAGGAGACACAGTCTCCCAAGCCTTGTCACATGCAACTGCAGAAACAGTACTCACAGCTACTACATGCAGCCATTTTCATGGCCAACTTCAAGACATTCTATTGCACACCTTAACCAGCAGTATCATCTAAAATCTCTAAACAAGTATAATAAAATTATATGAGTGGAATCTAAGGAAATGACTTACACCATCTCAGGATGAACACGGAGTGAGAAAACATTAAAACGAAAGGTTTTTTATTGCAGAACTTTAACAAAAAATGTGAACGCACTAATCTCATTCACGTATCTTTGTTAGGGAGATGTAAATCCTCTTCCCTTCTAAATGAGGAAGTCAGACATGAAAGAAAATGTACTGGTATTGAAAACAAATATAATTTCTTTAGCATTGTACTGAAAATTAACCATGAGGAGGGACAAATCCAAGACACATTGCAGAAGCAGATCTTAAGCATAGTGTTTTTGTTGTTGTGTCACCACGTTTATTTCTACGATGCAGGTGGGGGTGGCTGTGAGGGGGGGCTTGTATGGGAAATGTGAAGAGAAATATATAGGAACTTCTACTAGCTGTTTTGTTGCTGTCTCCCCTACAGACAAATTTACATTTATCTTTCATTCTATGAAGCAAAGTTCCACCAGAGCCTTTAGCAATACTGTTTTTACATACAAGTAGGGTGGACAAATATGGTAGGGTCCCCTTAAGAATATACCTGAGAGCCTCCAACTAGAGGAAGTGTAGTTGACCAAGGTCCCAAGCGGCTGAGCTCTGAAATCCATTGCTGGATTTGTAGAGTCCTCACTTCCCACTGGCTGCTCCCAGCCAGCACATGAGCATAGCAGGGACACTGAGTAGACTGTACCTGGGACACATGGGACTTCTCTGGTGACCGATGTTGGCCTGGGGATTCCCTCACGGTCTTGCCTGGCCTAAATTGAATATTCAGTAGCTATCTCTGGGGGAAATAAACCATTATTCCTAAGCTGTCAAACTCAGGCTGTTTCACAAACATCAGAAATGACTAAGTGTGAAACTTAGTTTTAAAATAATTTTCAAAAAAAAAATAATAATTTTCAGCTTCCCGGTGGTATTCCAGGAAGCAGATTGCAGCAAATGGGCTAGAGAACTACACACAGAGAGATTTTTGTTCCCTGTAAATATAACCTCTGATAGGGGTATCTAAAAGTTAAATGGACTGCTCCAATCCTCTCAATTACTCTGTGATAATACATCCACATTTTACAGAACAGGAAACACTCGGCTTAGAGAAGCCATGCTTTCAGGGTTACACACTTTTAGGAGCAGGAGCCAATATTCCAACCTCAAACTTGTTCACCCTCTCTTTCCAAAATCACCATAAAGTTAGAAGTTGAATGATCCTGAATGTTTGCATCAGTTACCGAGCGATGGTCAAACTACATGGTGTGTAAAAATACTTCCAGTGCTAAACTTTGATGAATTTTATGAGAAAATTCACATGACAATATCATAGCTGTTTTATTTCATATACCCCACCTTTCTTTTTCATGCATCATAGAACAAGGAAATGTATAGATTGAGCCAATTTAAAATTCTTAATTTGCAAGTTGAATTTAAATTAAAAAATAAAATAAAATTCTTAATTTGTATTATAGTCACAAAAGTACTAAGGTAAAACTATGTTGTTTTTAAATATGGCAATGAAAATGAATATCATTTATTAGGAATCTGTTCTAATAATCAAAAGATTACATATAAGTTCTAAACACTAAATATTATTTTTTAAACATTTTATTTATTTATTCATGAGAGGCACAGAGCGAGAGAGAGAGAGAGGCAGAGACACAGGCAGAGGGAGAAGCAGGCTCCATGCAGGGAGCCCAATGTGGGACTTGATCCCGGAACTCCAGGACTGCACCCTGAGCCAAAGGCAGATGCTCAACCACTGATCCACCCAGGCATCCCTAAACACTAAACATTAAATCAATAACAGTGTAATGCTTTGAGCAAGTGAAATATCAGAAAAATGTGTCTACAAAATATGTACTAGTATCATATTTAGGATTTTTCAGGTAAATGCTATTAAGCAAGATGATAAAACCAAAAATATAAATCCAATCAATTTTATCTAAATCTTCATTGAACTGACCAACAAGGTATGAGGCCAGTACCTAGAGAACTTTAGACAGCACCACCCCCCACTCCATTCAAACGTTAATATGGTTGACGTCAAGTCATGGCGCTACTTGGAATCAAAATAGCAAAACACCTTTATATTAAAGTTCCATTTACAAATTCCACTGGTGCCTCTGCTCTCCATCACTCTCAAGCTCTAAATGAACTGTTTCTCTAATCACTAATCCTCTTTCTCAATCTCAATTCACAGGGCTAGGTATTTTTTTCCTATTATGTTTATGTTCTCCATCCTACCACACCCTCTTGATATCCTTCCTAACATTTTCCACCATATCTTCTTGAGTCTCTTTTTTTTCCACCCATTTTTTAATAAACAAACTTTCTCATTCCTAACACAGACATTGTGTTGTCTCCACACATCCTTTTAAAGCCCTGACTCACATGTAGTACCCTGGAATACATATCCATATCATCAAATCCAGAACACAGGCTCAGCATAATCCTTGTTCTGCTTTGTGGCTTTCTTTTGTGGCTTTCATTTCTTTTTTAACTCATATAAGGAAATCTTTCTTCAATTAAGTTCCTTTCACCAAGCTTTATCACCGTGAATACTAAGACTCCTCCGCTTTCAGGTCATTTCCTCAAAACCCATTTCTTTTCACTCCCAAGTTCCATCATAATCAATATCCATAATCAATACCCATGCACTATGATTGATATCTTCTCCACAGAATTCATGACCTCCAGTCCCACTCTCCTTTTAGTAACTCATTTTCAACTTAAACCTAATGGCCAAGCTGAATGCTTCTACCACTGGAGTCTGAAACATTGAAATTCTAACTTCTCGATTAGTTTCCTATCTTTCATGCAACCTTAAAAATGTTATTTCCACCAATCCTTTATATTTTCTGACATCTTCTCCCAAATTATTAGTCCTTTTCTAAACTCCATTTCATCTCTGTCTAGCTGCCATGCTGATCTTCATTCAAATCCCAGTTCTGCTATTTATTGATAAAATATCTTGGGAAAGTTACTTAACTGGATCCTCAGTTTGTTTTTTAAAAATGAGAATAAGCACTTATGCCTCATAGGAAAGAAAGGAATAAATATGGCATCATATTTAACATGCTAAATATAATTCCTAGCACATCATAAGTACTCAATAAATATTAACATCACCACGCGTCTTCCTCCAACAATGAGCTTGAAAATTCCAAACTCAGAACGGGCCCTGCGAGTATAGTGCTGAGTAGAACTGGGAGAAAAAATTACCTGTGTAGAATGATGCCACTACACATTTCAATTTCAGCAAGCTCCTCAATGCCTCTCCCGTAACCTTTCCTCACAGCAGCTGGCATTTCCCTTTCCTTTTCATTGTAGCTCTATACACCCTCCCCTCTTCTCAAGTTCCCCAGCCACCCGCAGTCATCACCTGTGGTCCATCTGGCTTCTTATTCTTAGAGAAAACGGTGGCCATCAGACCAGGCATAAAGTCTCACAAAGTCTTGTTCTTGCCTATACACATTTCTGTGTGTCTATCAGTTCTTCACTCATCCCCACATGCCCTCAGCTGATAGGTGGTCATTTATTTCTTCTTCACCTTTGATGGTTTTGCCATCTGATCTAACCCCTCTCTAATCTCCTGTAATGCCATTTCTTCCCTTGCACTGGATGCTCTAACACTGAATTAATTTCAGTTTCCAGCTCATTCCCGTATTATTTCACACATTAGTGTCTTTACTACCTTAGTTGGTATCAATGCCTATTGAGGAACCTTCTGACTCTTGTTAGGAAAACTCCTATTTATTCCTCAAGACCCAATTTAAGAGTGCCTCCTCTGTGAGAGCGGTACACAAGAAAGACATGAGGGAGAAGATAACCAGAAGTATTGGCAGGAAGGAAAAAGAAAAAAAAAAAAAACCCGCCCAGGAAAGGTGATAACAAGAAAGCCCCACAACATCTAGAGTTGAGAGATGATAATGACTTTCAATTTTGATACTGGGTTTCTTGCTTAACTTCTATCTTTCACATACATTTACACTTGTTTCATGAAAAGCATTTCAACTGCTCCCTGACAGCTATGAAATAGAGTCTTAAGCCTTTCAAATTTGCAGATAATTACAAAAATATCTCCAACTGTCAAGAAATTACCAGTTTTCCATCTGTTTATGAAGTTAGTTGAAAGGGGAAAGCAGGAAAAGAAGTCAAGCTACAACACACGTTTGTTGGAGAGAAAATCAAAATCAAATAAACAGAGGTCACCGATTTTTATTTTTCTGCAATTTTCACAAATTCCTTAAATACCAGTTAGTTATAATATCACTACAATACAGCCCTAAGGTAACTTCTGAAACTGAAATTTAAGGTTTTTATAACCTTGAATTGCAATAAAGACAGGGCCTGGCTTGTTATTAACATCTGGCAACATTTCACATTGTTTTGCTTTGCTTTGCTTGCATTTTTTTTTTTTTGGTTGTCTGTTTTATTTCGGGCATTCAGCTTTATTAAGTTATATTTGACATAAATTCTCCTGGCTTTGCTGCTATTTAGATTTTATGCCAAATGTTAGCAATATATGAGGCCAAATATTCAAACTAATGGAATACTCTCAATATTTAGTACAAAACCCACATGCTCAGAGTTGCAACAGAATAGATACTACTCTTTAAGGTCAATGTACTAATCATCTCCATGGATATTTACGCTTTTGTGAACAGATGTAGGTCATTGTTAAGACAGTTTCAAAGTCACCTTCCAACACTGGAATACAGATTTGACATTTAGTAAATTTTCAAAACCCGTTAGTATAATACAATTTTGTTCAATTCACCAAAATTCCCTTTGTGCTACAGAAGGGCTGCTGGAAGGCCGATGTTTTCAAACTGTTCAGCTTGATTACACTGGTGTGGTACAACTTATCTAAAGCTATTTTAAGCACCTTCTTGGGTTACAGTAAGCTATATTGTAAATCTAATTACATTTGCCCACAGGAAAGTAAGTACATGAGAATCCTGCTCTGTAATCTACTTAATAAAGGGCTCTATATTTTTCTTCATAGCCTTTATCAAAATTGTTGTTATACAGTTATTTGTATTTCTAATGCCATTCTCTTTCACTATAAATTCCACAAGGGCATGTGGAAGAGTTGCATATGAGTTACCTAGTACAGTGCCCAGAGGACCAACCAATAAGTGTTTGATGAATGAATGAATGAATGAATGGTGACCATATAAGGGATAACTAAATTTATACACATTTATGCTTGTCACTCTGAACTCATGCTGAAAGTATATACCTATTTTAGAGCTTGTTGGGACATAGTGCAGTATCCTGTAACAAAGAATAGACTTTCAATTTAAATAGGATGGATTTAATACCAGATCTGGTATTTAGTGGTTGTGTGATAAATGCAAGTAGATTGAACTCTTTAACCCTCTGATTTGCATGGTATTGTATTAAACAACTGTAAAATGTGAACAATTCCCTTGGAATAAGTGTTAAAGATAACGCATATAAAAGTATGCAGCACAGTCCATGGCACAGAGAAAGTTCCTAATGAGGTAGGTAATATCACTTATTAGTATTTCATATAGCTTTTAAGTGAATTATATTAATATAAATTATCCCAAGGCTTTTTAAAATCGACAAAATAAATCTCTTTTGAGCATATGTTGGCAGTGATAATTCATCAATAATTTATGGCACCAAAAGGAATTTCCCAACACCTTCATGCCTATTTCCCCAATTATTATAAGCTGTTTAAATAAGCTAATTTCAATTAAATTTCATCATTTGTTATTCTGTACACTATTTCCAAATCCTTCACAACTATTTGGAATCTATCTCAATTAGTCTCCCTAACCACAATCTTACTTCATGCCTAGTTCAATTCTCTGGCCTTTCTCACATGTTTTTTCTCAATCAACTTTCATTTCATTATTGCCCTATATTCCAAAATTTCAAACATTATCATAGTGGAAAAAGCAAATCTTCCCTAAATTGTGTTCTCCCTTCTGGACTGTACCTTCTTTCAGGCTCTTTCCTCTGCATGAAGAATCAGGTCCAATCTAAATCCTTAATATTTATTTATTCATTCGTGGACATATACTGAGTACTACCTATACTCTGGTCTGAATGTTTGTGTTCCCCAAAGTTCATATGTTGAAAACCCAATGCCTAAGTTAATGGTATTAGAAGGTGCGGCCTTTGAGAGGTAACTAGGAATGAGATTAGTGCCTTAAAAGAGGCTCTAGAGCTAAACTGTCTTTCCTACCATTTGAGGATACAACACAAAATCCATGACCCAGTAGAGGGCCTTCATCTGACCATGCTGGCACCCTGGTCTCAGACTTCCAGCCTCCAGAACTGTGAGAAATAAATGCCTGTTGTTTATAAGCTTCCCAGTCTGTGGAATTTTGATATAGCAGCACAAACGGACTAGCACAATCTATATGCCAGATACTATGTTAGATGACAGAGTTATAAAGAGGAGCACAGTATGGTCTCTAGTATCAAAGAGCTCACAATCTAATTATGGAATGCAAACTTAGAAATAGTTTTGAAAAATGTGGTAAGTGAATTAACTACGTGCATGGCTTTATGAAAACAGAGATGGGATATCTAACCAGCCTGGAGTAAGTAAGTAATGTACAGGGACAGAATCCTAGAAAGCACTGGTTCTTAGAAGATAAAAGAGGGAATGATGGGCTAACAGGACAAGGGTAGGGGCATTCCAGGCCTGCGGGCCGGTATGAAGCACTACTCTAAACTCTAAACTCGCTTAAGATCATAAACAAATGATCTTCTAGTCATATAGTAAATGCTAACACATCAAATTTACTTGGAAATTCTTTAGTTACATCAGTTTACAAAGATATCTCCAGCATAAAAATGAGTAGGCAAGGGTTTGTTTTAGATTGTGTTTAAGAGGAATTAACATTATGATTTTTCTTTTAATCTGTAAATTCAAACATTTTTCTCTAACACCATGTAAGGCAATATTCGGAAACATTTGTTTTCTTCTATTTTATTCGGTGTTTCAGGTCATATGAATATAGTAATATTTTTCAAAATGGTGAAGTATTAGCTTTACTATACATTTCCCTACCAAGCACAAATTCTAAACTGCCCTATTAGTGATATATAGGGAAGACCACAAAGGTTTTCTATAAAGGGAAACTGACACACACTGGCAGGCACAATGGATAATGGTTCATTAAGCCCTAGGTTATAGAAGAGCTTGGGAATTGGCTCTCTCTTTTCACAAATGGAGAAAGTAAGGACTTGTGATACTCGATAATGTTCAGTGATTGTCTCCAAATCAGAAATAGGCACACTAAAATGTAAAAGTAAAAATGTTATAAAAACATTTTGAAAAAAAAAAGGACTAATTTTATTCCCATTCTCATACACGCATAATAATAGCCTTAGAAACTACTGCACAATTATAAAATAAATTTGAACCCATCATAAAATAAATTTACTTATTGATATAACATATGGTTTTATGTCCCATCAGGGTAAGGCCTTCAATTTTCATCACGCTTTCTTATCTCAATAAAAGTAAGTTCTAGGAAATATTTTTGAATGAATGAATGCATATTATGTATTAGACTAACTCAAGAGAATTTGGCAAATGAATACACAATGTCTCTGCCTTAGTAGGGGACACAAACAGAAAAATTAAAAAGACTTTATATGAAGTAAAGTGAAAAAGAATCACAGATATAAGCCATGAGGGAAATGACTCCCTTAGCTCGTTGACTAGGGAAGGCCTCTGTGATGGAGGAGACGAGGGTAGGATACCGATTTACCTAGGTAATTTTTTTTTTTTAGGTAAATATTTTGGATGTTTCATGTAGTTGTCATTACAATGGCAGCTATCACACCTCCAATTTATAGACAAAGAAAGTCAAGCTTACAGATTTTATAGAAAACTGTTTCATGGGATGCCAGGGGGGCTCAGCAGTTGAGCATCTGCCTTTGGCTCAGGGTGGGATCCTGGAGTCATGGGATCGAGTCCCACATCAGGCTCCCTGCATGGAGCCTGATTCTCCCTCTGCCTGTGTCTCTGCCTCTCGCTCTATCTGTGTCTCTCATGAGTAAATAAATAAAATCTTTAAAAAGAAAACTGTTTCAAAAAAAATTGTTTCAAATAATCTGTATGTATATATATGTTGTGTGTGAGTGTATATATACATACGCTAAACAAAGAACTACTGTACAGATGTTGCCCTCCATGTTTTATTCAACCAGAAACTGTTAGACTTCTCAATTTGCCGATACAGGTCACTTTTCATACATGCAGTTCCTCTCAAAAAATTGATACTACATTAGTTTAAAGGTTCCTGAGTGAACTTTGAGCACCAAACTAATCCCTTTTTAAATTAAAAAAAAAAAATGGAAAAGACATTTAGAATATTAGGCTCTTTATTAGACTATCAAGATGAAAGCTGGGTATTTTTAATTGTTAATACATGGCAGCATTTTGTTTTGTTTTGTTTTTCTTGTTTCTTTTTTTGTGAGCACTTGTTTTTAATAGGGGCTACCAGTGACTTTCATCATATCTGTCAATAAAATGGTAAAAAAAAAATTTATATATATATATATAATTGAAAAAAATCCTACAAAATTGCAAGCCCTTGGCATGATAAATAGCTTTAGTAGCCAATGGTGGCTTGGATCCTTGGTGTTATTTGGGTAGATAGAATCCCAGATTATTTTAGAGAAAGCACTACATTCTTTTTTCAGAATCTCAGTTATTTAATTTCTTGTAGCAAACAAAAATAATGATCACAATGTTTAGAAAAGTAAAATCCTAAAGTACTTTTTCTGTCATAATGCAGAGTTCATGTAAGATTTCATTTCAAATGACAAAAAGAGACATTCACCAAAAGTTAAATCAAATGTATAGTGGAAATCATAAAATTACCCCAAAAAGTTAAATATTAAAGACAAAGAATAAATCACAAATGTCATTTTGGTCTGCTTATTTAATATAGAAGTCCAATGTCAAAAAAATATAAGTCCAATGTCTCCTATGTTTCTAACAATATTCCTGGGTTTCCTTACAAGCACTTAAGTTTGGCACAAGGCTGAAACATAAGTAAGTAGGCTGTTGATGTTGCTCTTAGTAGAGATGTGAATCATAAACCTATGAAGAGAATAATACAGTGAAAATGGCTGCTCTTCCTTATTGATAATACTGCCTTTTGCTACATCACTTTGGTCATACAGCATGGTTTCAACTCCCTCACTACCACAAAGAGCTTTGTGTTTTACTTTTAGGTTGTTTAGTGTTTGCTTTATTGCTTATAAGCAGTGACATCTGTAGAAACCATATAAGAGACAAAAGAGTGGCACAATAACACTGTTTTGTATCATACAAAAATTGAAAGAACAAACTAAAAACTAATTTTCAAAATAGGGACTAATAGAGCCAAAGAATGATGGTAAGAACTACAAGATCATTATGAAAAATTAGCTTGCAACTCCTGCATCAAGTCTTGGAATTGCTAAGAAACTCTGGGGGGAAAAAAAATCAACATATATTTAAGGCTTTAAAGTCAAAGCCCATGAACCAGAAGGGTTATCAAGTTTGCTCAGGTATGTATTACCAAATTGATACTTCTCAATGATAGATTAAAATCCAGACAGGATTGCAAGCTATTAAATCAGTATTTGATGCTGAAATAATTAGTTTTTCTAATTCAAATCATGTCAATAACCATGGTATAGTGCAAACCAATTATTAACAGAAAAGGTAAAAAAAAAAAATAGTAATAACCCATCAGGACAAATGAAAATACCTACACTGTTCTTATAAGTTGATATTATTATAAGTGGTAAGTATTCTCTTTCCTGTGTTAATTATAAGCAAACAGAACTATCAGAGATTAAAAAAAAAGAACTATCAGATATTCTGGTACACACTTTTAGAAAACTGTAGAAAATAATTTTTCTAAACCATTATCATGGAAGATTTTGGTATTTATACTTGATGGACTGGTGTAAAGATTCAATAAATGCTTAATTCTAAGATATCAAGAATTGTAGACTATTTAAAAATTAAAAGTTGGGATCTGTTTTTTTCTTCAATCAACCACTAATGAACATGTGAACCTGGAAAATTTAGTTAACCCCTGAAAATGTCTTCATCTTTAAAATGGTATTACCTCATAGGTCACTGAAAGAATAAACTGATATTACTTGTAGACAGCTGAGTACCTATATGACATACAACATTATTACTTTTTTTTTTTCCAATAAAAGGGTTAACACATTGGAAAGGACAACAGGATAGATAAAAGAGTATTGTTAAAATTCTTCCTCCATCTAGAATTCTATAAAAGAAGAAATGCACACTGGAAAATAATGGCAACTTTAAAAAGGCTGTGCTGTGACCAAAACATTTCTATTTATAGGCAAATGTTAAAACAGAAAGAGGAAGGAGAAAACAAAGAAAGAGAATTTCTGCTAAACCAGAAAAAACTAGATTTACAATTGAATGGTGTGACTTGGTTGATAGTTCTTCCTTAATATTGAAAGGGTTGAAGCTGACTATTCTTAACCATTCATTCGATCTCAATTTTCTCTATGAAAAAATGAATCAAGAGGTCAGTGGTACTTGACTGGTATGGACCCATATTGGAAATAGAAACAGAATTTTTAAATTATTTGAAATCAGGAATTATTTTCTCAAAATCTACAAACTATCTGAAAAATAATTCTCTGAGTACAGAGAATAAAATTTAAATTAACACATTGTGTCTGGTGCTATACAAAAGCTGAAATCTCCAATCTTAAATTCATGCAATCAAATTCATAATATATATCCTTAAATATGTACTACTATTTGTTAAATTAATTAAGCAAGGAGACGACTGGACTGAGGTGGCTCTGATGCCATGGTGGCCTACATAAGCCAACTGAAATCTCAGCCTGTAGATGCCTCAGGGTTGCAAAATCAAAACACTATATAGACAACCAGTCCCAAAGAATCAGTTACGCTTTAAGCTCCAGCCAGTCAAAAATTTCTTTACTTTGCTTCCACTTTTTCTCTATAAAAGTCCCTCCCCACATTCCCATGGGTAGAGTGCTCCTAACCACTTGCAGTTTGGTGCTGCCGAATTTCAATAGATTTTTGCTCAAATAAACTCTTAAAATTGTTCGTGTGCCTCGGTTTATCTTTCAACATACCTACTGTATGCTGTCTCCAGGTGAATTTGCCCACAATCCCTATAATTCAACATAGGTCTTAATTTAGAACCCATATAGTTTCGGTCACTTTATCTCATGAGCTCATGAAGTTTGAGTTCATTTATTCAAACTGCTGAATCTGTTTTTAATGAAAATAAATAAATAAATAAATAAATAAATAAATAAATAAATAAATGCCTAAGAAGCACAAAAGTCACATCCAGATTATCCTACACAATTATTTCAAAGTAATATGTTTACGTATTTAAATCTATACTGAACACATAAATGCTTCTAAGTTTACACTTAAGGTGGATCTTTGTGAGTAATACTGATTTCTAGTATATCATTATCAATATACATAAAAAACCTGTAACAGAGGTGTTTGAGTGTTTAAGAGTTTTCTAAGAACAATATAGAGGATCCTACCTTATCAGAGGAACGCGGTAGTAAACCACTGGGAAACCCACCAGCTTAAACGAATGACTTGAATGGAAAATATGAAGGATTCTCTCGGGGAAATATTTTTTTCTCATAGCCAGACAAATCAAGTCACAAACATTCTCTCTCTACCACCTTTGGATTACACAAATCTTGCCAAATTAGAATCCATCTAAAATGTAAGTAGGTTTCACAAAATTATAAAACAACTCCCTGGAAACCCTTCATGAAATTTGCTAGTGTATACCTGATGCTTGGATTTTCTTTTTTTTTTTTTTTTTTTGGATTTTCAAACTGTAAGCTGACTGCTGAAAAAGTCATGAATTTATTTCTAGATTAGTAAGTGAAAAGAATGGCATGCAAGTAATTAACTAGTAAAGGACATTTTAATATTATCTAATGGTAAAAGTATTAGACTGTGCTCTCTCATTTGTTGCATTGCATGATTTGTAATGTGCTCCACCATACGCTCAATTTGTATATAAAACTAAGGAATTTGTTTCAGCTGGATTGCCAATGGAAAGAGAATTGAGGAAATAAGTCACAAAGGCAATGTTAATAAGGGGCAGAAATTCAAGCTCTTGATAGTACATTTTGTACCTGGATATAGCAGAGAACTTTCCAATTAGGGCCAACAAGTAGAAAGCTGATAACTCCAAGCTGAGATTTATAGGGAAAGGTCAGCAGCATGTAATGAGAATTTGGAGCACATACATCGAGCTGTAACACCTTTAGTATAAGTATAGTTTCTAATGGCAAAAGCTAATGGCTCCATGACAATAATAAATACTGGTGAGACAATATTCTAGCCTCAGGCTTCAGAAAAAAAAACTGGTGGCAGACACAATTTTCATTAACACTAGCTAGAGGAATAGTTCTAAGGGGTACTTTCCTTCTCAGGGCACTAGTGGCACTAGAATGCAGGAAAACACAATAGGCAAGGGACAGCCTTTTAACTGAATTCCATCCTTTCCTCAATGGAACTTACTGGTAAGCCCTGTCCCTGCAGAAAGAAGAAAAGAAAAGAAAAGAAAGAAAAGAAAAGAAAAGAAAAGAAAAGAAAAGAAAAGAAAAGAAAAGAAAAGAAAAGAAAAGAAAAGAAAAGAAAAGAAAAGAAAAGAAAAGAAAAGAGAAAAGAAAAAAAGAAAAGAAAAAAAGAAAAGAAAAGAAAAGAAAAGAAAAGAAAAGAAAAGAAAAGAAAAGAAAAGAAAAGAAAAAAGAAAAAAAGAAAGAAGAAAAGGGGACGCCTGGGTGGCTCAGTGGTTCAGCGTCTGCCTTCAGCCCAGGGCATGATCCTGGAGACCTGGGATCGAGTCCCACGTTGGGCTCCCTGCGTGGAGCCTGCTTCTCCCTCTGCCTGTGTCTCTGCCTCTCTCTGTGTGTCTCTCATGAATAAATAAATAAAATCTTTTTTAAAAATTATGTATTATTTGAGAGAAAGAGAGAGCATGAGCAGGGGTGGGTGTAGGAAGAGAGGGAGAGGGAGAAACAGACTCCCTGCTGAGCAAGGAGCCCACCTCCAGGCTCCATCCCAGGACCCTGGGATCAGGACAGGAGCCAAAGGTAAACACTTAACCAACTGAGCCACCCAGGCACCCCTAGCAGTTTTTTTCCATAGCTCTCCCTACAAATGCTTGCACAGCCCACCATACACCTGCATTGCTACCTTGAGTACCAAGTGTGTTTCAGCCACTTATATGCTACCCAAAATACACCTGCCTTTAGTTGCTACCTTGAGTTCAAAAAGAGATCACATGGCTGGCTGCTCTTTTGGATATCTTACAAATGAAAAAGAAATATGCTGAATTATTCCAGTTAGATTTCAGTGGTTCTTCACTGGACGGCAATCTGGTTCCCCAGGGGACATCTGGCATTGTTCGGAGACATATCTGGCTACCACAACTGGGAATGTGATATGGCTTCAAGGGGATGAGGCAGTCCTAGGCTATGGAGAGTCTAGGAAGGTGCTTAGGGCTCAACATTTCAGGAAGCACTCACCCATTCTTAGGGTCATGCAAGCACAAAATTAAACTTTCATGACCCTGAGAATGAATGCTTCCTTAAATATTGTGGCCCAGCCCTAAGTAGAGGCCAGGGATGCCTCTAAACATCCCCTATAAAAGAAATTATCTAGTCTAGGATATCAACAGGGCTGAGTTTGGTTTAAAGAACCTAAAGAAAATCAGAGTTGGAAAATTGATTCTCTCCCTTTTCCAGTTAAAGTTACAAATTTAAAATCACATTTTGTTAAATGTGACTAAAAGTGAAATAGTAACAAATTCTAGTATTTAGCTTTAATTCACTTTACTCCCATTCATGTCTACAATGAAATTAAATCATTTGTGCCCTTCTCAGCCTTTGTGCCCAGGCCCTAGTCTTCCATCTGCTGCTCTCACTCACCCAATCTGGTTGAAACTCCCCGATGCCAACACACCTTTTCCAACAAGATGTGACCCCTGCCTTTTCCAATTTGTTTCTCTCTCGTGGGTCGGTCTCTCTCTCTCTCTCTCTCTCGTCTTATATTGCACTACAGTCACTTATTTGCTTATTGAACCCTTCCCACCCCTCACCCCCCACATGCATGCAAATGCACACACAGTAATTTAACCACCTTATGGGCACAGACCAGGTTTTCTTGACATTTATTTTCCCATCAGCCTCTGGTTTGTCTTTAGCAGGTAACTGATACGACATTTTGCTACAAACAAATGCCCAGAATGGAACTTCATTCCTTCCCACAGGCCTATTCTAGCAGCATAAGAACTCTGTTTTTGCTTGAGCTCTGAGCCCAAATTCAGTAAGAAAATCAACTCAATTCCTAGTAAAAGGAACAGCTTTTGTAGTAGGTCAAACTCCTTAGGAAGCCAAATTGATGCAGTTTGAAAGCACATTGAATCAATCCCTACCTCACCTTGACCTATTCTGAAACATTATTATTTTTGACTTTTAACCAAAAATAAGCTATGACTAGCTAAGTAGTTAATATGTAACTATAAATATCTCCCACTGAAAACAAATACAATATAGAATGTCATACAGTCAAAATTTTTGGCTCTCCGTCCTTGAAACAAATGTACTATATGTGTCTAAATATATATTTAGACAGAAAGGAAACTCAAGGCCTTCTCCAAGGGATATCATGAAACCAATAACTTTAATCATTTTATCTTCCTATCAGAGAACTGGCATAACTTTTAACCAGTACCAGGAAAGACTCAACTCTGATCTTACAAGTTTATTATGAAATAGACACTGTGAAATAATAATTATACTAAGGATTAAATGCATATGTATTCCATTGACATGATAACTTCCAAACTGTGAGGTCATAGGGCCACTATGTTAGACTTTCTCATGGTGCTATTTGATTCTGCACTAAGTAAGAATCATTTTAATTGTTTATCCATGGAAAAAAAACAGCTGACTTGTTTTGAGTACCCAGTATGAGTCAAGTAATTTCCATGTGTGTCTCATTCAGTACTTGCAACAACCCTGCTAAGAGCAGTTTTACCACCCACCTTTTGCAAATGAGGAAAGAGCCTCAAAGAGGTTTAGCAAGTTGCCAGGTTTCATGCCACTGGTAAACAGCACTTCTAAAGCATGATCTTCCAACTATGTCAAACTACCACCATCTGCAAAATGTTCTGGATCACATTCTAACCTATGAAAGGCAGACAATTTGCTCATATTTTAAGCATGTTCCTTTTTTTTTTTTTTTTTTTTTTAAGCATGTTCCACTAGTGAATCAATATATGCAGCTTGGTATTAAGCTAGAATAATGTTCAAGGTCAAGGAAGGACTGGAGCTTCCCAAGAGGAAATGCATATCCAGGAAAGTGACAACAGGAAACCACCATTCTGCTGGGCTTTCAGTGGAGCATACAGAGAGCAAAGGAGAATCAAGAAGCATGACTATTCCCACAAGGTCAATCCAGTTCACACTCCTTTGTTCCTTGTTTCAACAACTGTTGATTTGGACCTACTGTGTAGAAGGCACTTTAGTGCCTCCCATATGGCATAAAAAGATGTAAATGTTTTTCTTCAGAAAGTTTACATGAAATGTATAAAAATTCTATAAAGAAATTAATATACGATGAGTTCTAAATATTATTCAATCAGTAAATGTTAGGAAAACTCAAAAGGGGAAATAGATTATTTTCGCTGGGGTCACAGGGATATGCATGATTGAAAAGGCAAGAAGTTAAGCTGCCCCTGAAGGGCAGGCTTAATATAGATAGGTAGACACTGTAAAAGAAAATACACTAAATTGAGAAATCAAAAGTCTACATACAGAAAGTTGTATAACATATTTGGGAAATGACAATAAAATGTGAAGTTTAAGAAACTCTACATAGGCACACATTCTGAAATGCTTTGTAGAGGGAGGTTTTTATGGCAATGATATAAATATCATCAACCACTTCCATTTAAAAGTTGCTCATAAAACAAGGGCATCTGGCTGGCTCAGTGGAATATGAACTCTGTGAGTTCAAGCCCCACATCAAAGGTAGAGATTATTTAAAATAAATAAATAAACTTTGAAAAAAAAAGTTGCTGAGAAATCTATTTTTATTATTTATGAGTAATTAATTTTTTATGATTTAATGTACAATAAGGACATTGGTCATAATACCGTATTTTAAACAAATATGAGAAGGGCATATCATTTTAATACTCAGGCGCATAGCTTCTAGATAGAAAATTTGATTATTATCATTTGAGAAAACTGGATTGTCCAAGTATTATTCTATCATTGCATACGGCAAAACGGGCAACCAACAGATAGTCAGATGAAAAATGTTATAGACGAAATATGACCCCTTCCCAAATTCATATGTTAAAGCTATAATCCTCATTATGATGATATTATAAGGTGGAGCCTTTGGGAGGTAATTTGGTTTAGATGAGATCATGGGGGTAGGATGGTGGGGGGTCCATGATGGGATTAGTATCCTTAGAAGAGACCAGAGACTTCTCTCTCTCTCTCTTTGTTTCTGTCTCTCTGTCCCACCATGTAAGGACACAGCAAGAAGATGGCTCTCTGGAAGCCAGGAAAAGGGCTCTTACCAGGCACCAGCATTTTGACCTTGGACTTCCCAATCTCCAGAATTGGCAGAAATAAAGGTCTGTGAAGTCTCCAGTTTATAAGATTTTGTTACAATAATGCAACTAACTAAGGCAGATGAATAGGTAGATAGATTGACTAACAAACAAACTGACCTCTAAGTCATAGAAATGAAAACAGAGAGCAGTCTTTTGAGAATCAATGTAGTCTTAAGAAATTATTCCTATCTTAAAAAATAAATAAATAAAAAGAAATCCTTTCTTATTTAAGAGAGAGACAGAGCTCATGGGTGGGGGTGGGAGGTGAAAGGGCAGAGTGAAAGGAAAAGAGAGAATCTTAAGCAGGCTCCACACCCAGCACAGAGCCCAACATGAGGCCCAATTTCACAACCCTGGGATCATGACTCAAGCTGAAATAAAGAGGCAGACACTTAATCAACTGAGTCACCTAGGCACCCCCCAAAACAAATTATTTCTGTCTTTAAGGATGGAAAATTTTAATCTGAGTGCTGGTGAGACATTACTTAATTGATTCATTTATTTAGTCAGTAATTGAGGACCTACCATATGGAAGGCCCTCAGCTAAGTGTTAGATTAAAACACACACACACACACACACACACACACACACACACACAAGACTATAATGCATTTGAAAGCTACAATAGGGATAGATTAAGTTCCTATGAAAGCCATAAAGGCTTCCTATGGGGTTCTGGCATAACTTTCTGGAGGAAGTGACAATTGAATGCAGTCATGAAAGATAAGCAGGAAAAGGTTTGCTAGGTCATTTCAGATATAAAGAGTAGATACTCAAAGTCATAGTTCTTGAAAGGCCCTGAATCTTTGGATTTATGATCAGAAGGGGCATGAATGAAGACTGGAAATGTAGGATAGAGCTTGACAGTAAAAGGAAAGTTTGGGTTACAACAGTAAATGGAGGGTCAATGTTTAAGCATGGGAGAGAAATAATTTGTTTTGTTTTTTGGTACAATTGCTTTGAGGGTAATGTGGAGAATTACAAAAGAGAAAAGAAGGGTATTGAGTCTTAGGGGTTTGATGGAAATTTGGATGTAGATGGTTAGAATTGTCAAGAATAGGGTGGTCCAGCAGTTTAGTGCCCACCTTCAGCCCAGGGCATGATCCTGGAGACCCGGAATCGAGTCCCGCATCGGGCTCCCTGCATGGAGCCTGCTTCTCCCTCTGCCTGTGTCTCTGCCTCTCTCTCTGTGTCTCATGAATAAATAAATAAAATCTTTAAAAAAATTGTCAAGAATGACCTTGTGTTTCCAATGCGCAAGATAGGGTGGATATTAATAGGTGGAAGCACAGCAATAAGTAGAACAGCACAGAGGCAATGGCCATGCAGGACTGAATCAAAAGAGGTCAATTAGGGCAAGATTTGTAGACTGGAAAATAACCCTTAGAAAGGCAGAGCTGAAACTCTGAAGACAGGTGTGTCACTGAAAAAAAAAAAAAAAAAAGAATTAGGAAAGAAAAAAGCATATATTTCAGAAATAAATAGTGTTGGGTGATTTAAAAAACAGTGGAGGGATCCCTGGGTGGCGCAGCAGTTTGGCGCCTGCCTTTGGTCCAGGGCGCGATCCTGGAGACCCGGGATCGAATCCCACGTCGGGCTCCCTGCATGGAGCCTGCATCTCCCTCTGCCTGTGTCTCTGCCTCTCTCTTTCTCTGTGTGACTATCATAAATAAATAAAAAAATTTAAAAAAAAATCTTAGAATATTCTTTAAAAAAAAACAGTGGAGTCTATGAGGGAGACAAAGATAGGAAGGGAGACTGTCAGATATATATATATAACAAAAACAAAAACAAAAACGCAACGTCTAAGTAAAGATAATGGATTTATCCAGAAAGAGTCCTCATATTTAATCTTACTTCCTCTGAAGCTTTGTGGGCAAAAATACGTCGTAACTTAAAGGTAAAAAAATCCTTCCTCGGGGGCTAAAGTTTCTCTCTAGCAAAATTAATGACAAACATCAAACATGACAAAATAAATAAAAATAAAAAGACTAGTATATACAGACACACATAGATAATTGCATGATTACACAGTTTACATAAGAAAAGGATATGTACTTTTCACTGCACAAGAAATCTAAATGGGGACCTATCAAATTTTATGTACTTCTGAAAGGATTCATTTAAATTTTTCTAATTAAATGCAAAAGAAATTAATGGAATTTTTTTCATCGTTGAGGTTATGACACAATGCCATAGGAAATTATTTCTGGTTTAATTCACCAATTGTGCATCAACTCTCTTGGGTGCCAGGTCAACATATGAAGCATAGCATGGTGTAAGTGATATGAAACCTACAGGGAACTGCAAGATTGGCTTCATTTCTAATGAGGGAAAAGTTTTATTTACAAGGCAACTCAGCTGTGAAACTGAAGTAATAACATGAATTAATTTATACACTCTGCATTTAAAGGTCGAGTACTTTAAACAACTTCTATGTTCTTGAGAGTAGGAAAAAAACTATATTAAGTAATATTTATAAACAAGAACAAAGTCTCTTGTTGGTACACGTTGAACTTCCACATGATATATATTCAGATGGAAAGTTAAATCTATTTTACTCAGTGGCAAAGAAATTAAAACTGTCCGGGTTACGATCTATATACACTTTTAGATCTTACCAAACAATATTTGTTTTCCCTGTTACTCAGACTGGCCAAGTTTTCATCAGCTGTGAGCCTGAAAGTCCAGAGGCAAAAAAAGAAATACCACTGTCACTAAATGTATGATAAACTGAAATTAGAAAAATATCAGCTGTGAAATGTTATACATAATATACATCAGTCAATATAAAATTGTAAGAAAAATATCTTTTTAGGTAACAATATTATCATTCAAGCATATTTTTATGTAAAGAAAATTACATTAAAAAAATTTCCCCAAACTGACAAGTTGTTTTGTTTCTAATTCACCAGTCTAAATTAGATATATTTGCTATTGGTGCACCTAGGGGGCTCAGCGGTTGAGCACCTGCCTTTGGCTCAGGTCGTGATCCAGGGGTCCCAGGATCGAGTCCTATATTGGCCTCCCTGAATGGAGCCTGCTTCTCCCTCTGCCTGTGTCTCTGCCTCTCTCTCTGTGCCTCTCATGAATAAATAAATAAAATATGTTTATAAAAGATAAGTTTGCTATTCCCCCTCCTTTTTTCAATTGGCTTCTTGATGGTGATGATGGAACATACCTGGGTAGACAGGCTTGTACCACATGATTCCAACCCTCGGTCACAGCTAATTGGACCAGGGGTTGCACCAATGAAGGGAAAGAAATAATGAATATTTTCCCAGTAGCTCCCATACACAAGGCATCTCTCTTACTTATTACTTTTCACAGGTAGTAACTCATTTATTCCTCACCACAATCATGTGGCAGTTACTGTCATTATCATCCCCCTTTATGGATGAAAAAAACTACGTCACAGAATCATTAGGAAAGTGTCCTAAGATTATTACAATGTTAGCAGGGTTTGGAGCTGAGATTCAAATCTAGCCACTCCAGCTGCAGAACCTGAACTCTAACCACTATGGTATACTGTCTTGTAATAGTATGCTATCTTACTACTACCTATAGGTTAAGCTAAGACCATTTTATTTTCTATCTAAAGAATTTGAAGAACCACATGCAAAGACTGAGTCAGTTGAACTGTGTTAGACGCAAGAAGCATAAGGTCAAATAAAAAAAAAAAAAAAGAAGCATAAGGTCATTTAGCCTTGCAACAAAATGCAAAATGGGTAGACCATGGGGGAAAATCAGCCCTGCATTACCATTCCAGCAAGACCTGACTATACTTCCTGAAATTAGGCTCTGAGAAATCCCTCTGTATTTCCAATTACTGAGTTTATTACTTGAGTTAATTTGTGCAAGTCTCTGCACTTTGTAACATAAAAAAAAAATCCCCCCATGGGAAGCACTTAAAAATTGCACATAAAATAGGTAAAATAGATGGCTAGAAATATCCAGAAAATAAAGCTAACTGAAAGGGGAAACCGTATGTATAAACATACTTTATTCGGGTTTCCTCTTGGGACATTTGATAAACTGGGCAGACGTGGACTTTAGGTCCCCAGCCTAAAGGATGCTTGCAATAGATCACAGCTCCCAAAGCCAGCCAGAGATGGAAAGTCCAAAAGGTGATATGCCCTCCTGTAATCCAATAGAACTATATCGTCATTGTACCAAAACAAGTTTGCAACAGTCCACACACATATACATACACACACACACACACACACACACACACACAGCTGGCCCCTGCTAAACAACCAGTCTGCTTCTAAACTTGGCACTAATGCAGGGGAACAACGACAAAAAAATCACCTGAGGATTCATGACCAGCAGTCACTCCCAACATGGCTTTACAACCCATTTCATATTATCAAGGTAGTTCAAACATATAAAAACAGTTAACAGTGCTGGGTAATGTGCTAAGCCCTGGCAAAAGGATATGCAACTTCTCTCAACAGGGAACCCAGCTTAGCCCAAACTTCAAATTCCCACATGACAAAGATCCAAGTAATGGTTATTTATAAGGTGTCATTACACAAGAACCAGGAGAAACTACAGATGGAGAATCAGGTTCACAAAGACACTAGATAACAAAATTATCAAATAGAAAATATATATTAAATATGCTTTAAAAAGGAAAGGAGTAAATGTGTAAGAGACCATGATGAATTGTACAAGAACTGAACAATCAAACACTTCTGCCCATAGGTAACTTATTATTAAAGCCAAACAAAACCAAATGAAGGTAAATGAATAATAAATATAAAATTTGTAATAGTGATTGACCCTGAGAAGAGTCAGGAGGGTACAGAATGAGGAGCAAAGAAGGAGGTTAGGGAGGTGAACACAGCTAAGTTTCAATTTCTAATAATATTCTAATTCTCAAATTGTTTAGTGGGTTCACTGGTTTTCACTGTATTATTAACAAATAATTTAAAATTCACATGAGTAATGAGAGCAGGTCACAAACTTGCAGGCCAAAACATACATTCATACACACATAAATATTTAAGAAACAATTATTATAGAATTAATAGAATCCAGGAAAAATCATAAAGTCATCTGAAAACCCTACCAAACTAAAAACAGAAGGATTCCTTAATCTGATGAATAAAATCTATAAAAAATAACAAAAAAACAAAACAAATAAAAATCTGTAACATCAGAATTACTGTTATCACTGTAAAAGATTAGGCACAAGACAAGAATGCTTGCTACTATCAGATCTATACAATGTTTTATTGAGTTGTAGGCAAAATAGTAACACACAAGAAAAAGAAATTGTGTATAAGGAGGGCTCAGAATCAAAATTCTTTTTATACACAGACTACAGATATATGTATCTGCACAGGATGCAAAATCTGCAAATAAAACACTAGAATTAATTAGATAGTTTAGTCAGTTTGACAGATAAAATATCATACAAGAATAAAAATATAACAAAATAAGGAAAACTCTTCTCAGGGACAATTTTTTAAAATGCAAGACAGGTAGGAAGACCTAAACGAATAGCTGAACCATACTCATGGATTGAAGGCCTTAACGGCGTAAAACTGCTAAACTGATGTGCTGATTCAGATGCAATGAAAATCCCATTGTTTTACTTGAAACCTCAGTCTAAAATGTATTGAAAGATCCAAGACCTGGTCTGGCAAAGTCAGTCCCAAACCAGAACAAATGGAGGGGGATGTGCTTTACTAAATATCAAATTACTAATTATCAATATTACTAAATATCAATATTTACTAATATCAATATTATTTTACAGGTATCGTGACAGAGAGGTGCTAGTGCCAGGATAGATGAATTCACCAAGAAATAGAATAGAAAGCCAGGAAATAAATATATTCTCTCTCTCTTACACACATACACACACACACACAATTTATTTTTTTATTCCAAACCTGGCATTATCAATGATTAGGGAAAAGCACTGATCATCCACACGGGAAAATATGACATGAGATTTTCCCCTCACACCATGGAAAAAAATAAACAGTAGGTGAATCATCATTTAGGAGAAGATAAAGCTGCAACCGAGCTACCCAATGTAATAGCCACATGAGTCTATTTAAATGTAAGCTTAAATTGCTTACAATGAAATTTAAGAATTTAGTTCCTCAGTCACACTACCCACATCTCAGGTGCTAGTGACAGCCACATAGTGGACAGTGCCAGATAAAAAATATTTCCTCCGGGGACACCTGGGTGGCTCAGCGGTTGAGCACCTGCCTTAGACCCAGGGTGTGATCCTGGAGACCCAGGATCGAGTCCCATGTCGGGCTCCCTGCATGGAGCCTGCTTCTCCCTCGGCCTGTGTCTCTGCCTCTCTCTCTCTCTCTCTCTCTCTCTCTCTCTCTGTGCCTCTCATGAATAAATAAATAAAATCTTAAAAAAAAAATATTTCCTCAGTGTAGAAAAGTCTGCTGGACAGTGCTGAGAGACATTTAGGATATTGTCTTTATGACTTTAGGGTTGAGAAAGATGTATTAAGGAAGAAATAAAAAATTAAAACAAAAAGTGGAAATAATGGTACATTCAGCTATTAAAATTCAGAATGTACCAAAAGACACTATATAAAAGATGAAAAAGAAAGCCTCTGTCTGAAGCAAGGTATTTATAATATGTCTATACAAAATTTTCAGGATATATAAAAACCTATCTAAGCAATAAAAAGAAAAATACACCTATAGAAAAAGGGACAAAAGACTTATCAGATACTTTATTTGATGACAGAAAATGATAATTACAGTCTTATTTTATCAATATAAGTGGACTAAAATGTTTGACAAATTTGCATGCCCCATTTTAAACCAACAAGAGTAAGGAGGGAAACAACAACCTATTTTTTGGCCTGGGAGGGAGGTTATACTGGTTTAGACAGCAGCCCAGCAACATGGAAGTGGGCCGATAATCATGTTTGATGTGTAGTTAAATAGATACTTCCAATGTTAGCTTATCCTTAATTAAAAGATAGAGTTTTCTAGCTCCTTTAACAATTTAATTTTACTTTATTCTGAACACACAAAAGTACTCGGAAAGCATATTCACACCCCCTACTCACTCTGGGTGTAAAATTGGTGATGACTATGGCATTAATTTCATATTTACTCCAATCAGAAGAAATAGAGAATACAAATGTGTGTGTGGTTGGAAGGTGGAATGGAGAAAGTAGATTGTTATAAACATACAAGGAAATACTGAAAATATGATTGAAATGCATAGTTTCCTCAAAGCAAAGCAAATTTCCAATCCTGAATTAACATGAATAAGTATTCAACACACCAGCCACTTACTTATCACCCCCTCACAACCTTCCCACACCTGCCAAAGCACACACACAGGACAAAAAAAAAAAAAAAAAAAAAAAATCACAACTATATGGAAAAATATTTTCAGATTTTAATAAAGTGAATTTTATTTTATTTTTTTAAGATTTTATTTATTTATTCATGAGACACAGAGAGAGAGAGAGGTAGAAACACACACAGAGGGAGAAGCAGGCTCCTTGCAGGGAGCCTGATGCGGGACTCCATCCCCAGTTTCCAGGATCAGGCCTGGGCCAAAGGCAGACGCTCAACCACTGAGCCACCCAGGCGTCCCAAAAACATGAATTTTATTTGTTTATTTTTATTACTATTTTTTTAAATAACATGAATTTTAAAAGTTTTTACATACCTTAAAATCTGAAACAAAACTACACTCACGGGCAGCCCGGATGGCTCAGCAGTTTAGCGCCGCCTTCAGCCCAGGGCCTGATCCTGGAGACCCGGGGTCGAGTACCACGTCGGGCTCCCTGCATGAAGCTGCTTCTCCCTCAGCCTCTCTCTCTCTCATTTCCTCTCTCTCTCTCTCTCTGTCTGTGTCTCTCATGAATAAATAAATAAAATTAAAAAAAAAAAAAAACTACACTCACACCACACATCCAAATGGCATAGTTTGCACTAAATCTTAATTTTAACCAAATTCTAAGAGAAGCATTAGAGGATTTTTGACCTTCTATTCTGGCATACTAAAAAAAAAAAAAAATTAAAAATCTTCAAAATAATTTAAACTATCAATTACTGTCATGAAGTGCCAAATACTTAAACATGGTAATTTGATCCCACTCAGGTCAGTGTGAGTATGAGCCAATGATTCTGCAAGTAGACTTTTTAATTTGTCAGAAAGAAATAAACAATGGAAATACTTCGTGTGGATTTCAGGAGACATGATTTCACCTCTCACCTCTCAAGGTCTTTGTAATCTAAGAATGAGAGGAAATCAATTAGTAGTTTGGCAATTCTGGTACAAGTTGAACAGTGTTAGACGGCTGCGGAAAGAATGGGACACTCAACTCGGAGTGGTCACTAGATGACATATGACAATCACTAGTAATAATTGGGAAGAGACCATAGCATGAATCGGGATCCTGACCCAATGGACGGAGAGTGCATGATGGGTGATAGCCTGAAGTCTATGCGGGCTAGAAGTTAACCACAAACATGATCCACTTTAGGGTAGCAGGACTTCACCTCCAGAGCTGAGGTTCAAGGTCTCCTCTCCCCAAAGAAAGAGACTGTAAGGAACAGGGCCGTGCCCCAGTTCTCATGCAAGTCTGGGGGGAAGCCAGAGAATTCTAGGACCAAAAATCAGTGCGTGGAGACAGGCATAGCCCTACCGGCAAAGGAAAATGAGGCTGGGAAAATCAGGCTTGGAATGCAGGCGTGTAAGCTGCATTATAAAGACAGAGAGAGAGAGAGAGAGAGAGAGAAATGAGACTTGAGAGAACACTGGTCGACCACAGTACACCAACTCTTTTTTTTTTTTTTAAGATTTTATTTATTCATTCATGAAAGAGAGAGAGAGTCAGAGACAGAGACAGAGGGAGAAGCAGGCTCCATGCACGGAGCCCGACGTGGGACTCGATCCTGGGACCCCAGGATCACACCCCGGGCTGAAGGCAGGCGCTAAACCACTGAGCCACCCAGGGATCCCACCAACTCTTAAATCAGACTTGCTGTTGAGAAACACTGCTAGAGGCTAATCCCTCTAATTCAGTAATGGGGCACCCAACTCTAGCTTAGCCTCCTACCTCCTACCACACTAGGCAGAGGCTGCTCAGTTACATACTCTGCCTCTATTCCGACTGGCCTGTCAAACCAGATGTTTGAGCTGGCCTGTAAGTACAATCAGTGGGCCGACTTTGCACAGCTAAGGAAAGCAGACAAGAAGCCATAACATTTGGAGGGGGTACATTTTTGTGCATGATCTTATATTTCTGATTAATGGTTCCATATGGTTCTCTTTTGCGGTATATTCTTATTGTACGCTTGACTTCTCTTCCTCACAAATGCGTGCCTCCTACTCCTCCTCTGCTACACAGATTCTTATGCCTTTTCTCTTGCCAATTTCCTTGTTCTGTTCCTTCCAAAGGAGACACAGAACCTTAATTCTACCCTTTTGTCGCAGAGGTGTAAATACAGACATCATCCTTTTTGCAAAACCAAGACCAGGAACTGATGACAAGAGCCTTAGTCGCTGATTTTCCAGGCTAATGAAAATGCTGAGAAATGTTATACCTGCTTGAGCACCACATGCCAAAAACTGCATTCTCGACCTCTCATAGGCAAGACCACTTGGTTGAGGCCTGCCTCCTTAATACTAATTCTAATGCAGACCATACTGTGATATCTGCATATACAATTTTTTCATAAACATCCTTGATTATAAATTCAGTGATAACTTGGATGTTTTCAGAGGAAAAGGTTTTTACATGAAGCAGTAGATACTTTCCAAATGGGTATATTTTGTGTTGCATCTAGAATCTCAACAATGAACCTGTAACACTCAGAGTTCTTTATGCGGTCAAACTGAGAAGAGCATGACTCATCAAACCTTTTTCAAAGCCAGGGATCCTGGACAGCCCGGGTGGCTCAGCGGTTTAACACCTGCCTTCAGCCCAGGGTATGATCCTGGGGACCCCAGATCGAGTCCCATGTCGGGCTCCCTGCATGGAGCCTGCTTCTCTCTCTGCCTGTGTCTCTGCCTCTCTCTCTCTCTGGGTGTGTCTCCCATGAATAAATAAATTAAATCTTAAAAAAAAAAAAAAAAAAAAAAGGCAGGGATCCATGGCTGCAAGAAACCAAAACCCACTTGGCATAGCTTAAAGAGAAGAGGAGAAAAAACAAAAACAAAACCAAAAACGGTACTGACACAAAGCTCAACTGCAGAACTCGTTGTTAGGGAGTTGCCTGCCCTCTGTCTTTCTAGGGCCCTGAGCAGTTAGTTCAGATGCTAAGAATATGATCTAAGTATTAAAAAAGTAGAATCTGTAGTTTCTACGCCTAAACATTATCTGTATTATTTACTAACTCTGTGAAGTTTTGTGAGTCACTTAATGTCTCAGTGCCTTTGTTCCTTTCTGGAAAAAAAAAAAAAAGTAATAATGGTACCTATGTTACCTGTATGAATTAAACAAGATAGCACATGAAGTATTTAGGATACTGCCCAAGACGCTAAGCACTAAGTAAATGTAAGTCATTGCGACAACATTATTATAGTTGCTTGTTTGGGGCATATGTGCCATTCTTCCCTCTGGCTGCTTTCTGGTATAAATATTGCCAATTCCTAGGAATTAAGGAAAATGTGAAGAACACAGTTCACAGGAAGTTTTTCACTCAAGCTAAACTTACTAACAAACGAAGTTGGCTAAGAAACCTACAAGCCGTTTGTAAATTGGTGAGGTCACTGTATGCCTGCAAACCTTTTAAGCGAAGTTGGGTAATCACTTTTTGTGGATTCAGTAGATAATACTACACTGGGTGAAATACTGAGCTAAGTATTTTGAGTGCATGATTTAATTTATACAGACGTTGTGTGAAATCCATGATACTAAATTCAAAACATTCAATGCAAATCTAGAATTTAAATTTTCCTTTGTTTACCCTATAAATCTGAAAAGGGACAGGGTATAAACCTTGTAAATCCTATTTGGCAAAGGCTAAAAGTCCATCTCAATAGAAAATATTTGGTAAAACCTTTATGTTAAAGTGAAAGCTCACCCAAAAACTTTAAATGTTCACTTTAGATACATCTGACATATAGAATTTTTAGTGTGGTTGAGAAATAAAATGGATACATGGAAGTCTTCAGGTATTGTAAATTGGAAAATATAAGAATAGAAAAATCACAAAATTATATCAGCATAAAATTCTACATAGAAAGTGTAGCCAGTTTCCAAGTAAAATATAATTTCTACTATCAAAGATACCATTTATGGCACCAAAAATTCAATATAGATAGGTGATTTCCACAAAATCAAGAAAAAAGTGAGTTGTGGGAAGGAAGGGGACAGTGGTACGAGTGATCAAAAGTCACCATTTCTCTTCAGAATTTCTTGACCTTAATATCTTTGTGCACCTTATGACCAGAACCACTATCAAGAAGGGAAAATTAACACCAGTTAGTGTGTGTGTTGAGCAATGAAGACTGATAATTGCTATGCATTTTGGACTTGGGAGGCAACATTCTGCTTTAAAAGGATTGGCTTTGCATAGTCTTAATTTTCATTACCTTAAAGAGTGTAGGAAGTATGGAAAGAAAAGTCCAGTGTGCTGTTTTAGTAGACTGACAAACATTAGTCAAAATTCAGGAAACGTGCTCTTGTGTTTCTTGAATGCAGGTGATTTTTACTCATCTTTTAGCCCCATTATTTAGTACAACAATATTTTTTGGTACATTGGTCTCTTTCACACTAGAAAGAATGGAATGATATTATATGCAAAAAATAATTAGCAAGAAAATCTAAGCATCCATATTTTAAAATCTGTAACCATATAACAACTTATGTTGGTTAGCTATGTGGTTTAATAAAAGTTTGAGTGTGAGGTAGGAATAAAGCTTTAGAATGTGGTGAGAAGAGTAATTGAGGGATGCTGAGTCTATTCAGCAGATATTAAGTAAGTCAGCGATATGGCTACAAGCTACAAAACACTATAAAAGAAAAAATAATTTGGGTGACAGATAACAAGGAATGGTTTCAATTTTTTTTCTTAGTATTCCTGCGATACACACTTGGTTTCTTTGCCCCCTAAGGCAAAACAAAACAAAACAAAAAAACCCTCAGGATTACACAAAATTTGGACAATCATCGGACAATAAAGCTATATTTCAGTAATTAAAAGCTTTTACCTGTAAAGGAGTTCAAAATTTTAGAATGCCTCTATGTATGATGTGGCAATCCACAGAAACAAGGAGAACAAGATGTCAGTAAAATAGATGCTTTTTCTAATGACTAAAACCCCAAGTTTTGGAAAGGCAGAGTGACTGGATGAATAATAAACAAGATAATTCCCATTCTCACATGGGAATTGTTCATTTAGTTCATGAGTTAGATTTAAATTATTATGAGTGTATTAGGACAGACCCCAGGTCTCAACAATTAATTCCCCACCTTAATAATTCCATTTGTCATTTTGCCTTTTATTGTTGTTTATCATATTAAAATCTTAGTAACCCATATAACCTTGATGTTTGTCATTTTCTTATGAAAACAGGGACGGTGGCTACCTAATTTGCTATGCTTTGTAAGACACCTAGGAATATGTCACATGTTTAGAACTGTGACAATGAAATCCAGAATTTAGTTACTCTTCAGGCACATGCAGGGCTTTATAAATAATTCTTTCAAAAATCTATTTTGTCTTAAACACAAAGGTCTTGCCTCAAGGCAATGTTTCCTAAATGGTGCTCCCTTAAATTACAATGCTAGGAAATTCTGTTCAAAAGTGGCATCTGTAATCAAGTAAGTTTGGAAAATTTTGAATTTAAGGAATTGCCTGCATAGACTATAGATTAGAGCCTAGTGCCTGTCCAAAGCCAAGTAGAATTTTATGAGTATATTAACAATGATGGACGGGAAGGGGGCACATGTTTAATAAGAAACCATTCTGCCTTTATAAATCTTAGGAAGGTACACTAATTTAAGTAAAACATTCACATGAGTAGAAACTTGCAGAATAGAGCAACAATATATGTAGATTATATTTTTGGATTCCATACTTCATGGTGAAATGGATCTAATAATAATGCTCAAAAAATAGAAGTGATTTTCTCCTCACACTACATATTAACGCAGAATATTATGCATTAGAAAAAAATCGAGATTAATGATTTATAAAGTTAGCCAGCCACCTCTCCAAAGAATGCATTAGTGCCAAAACACATACCATACTAAATTCTACAAAATCTCACTCATGTTAAGCAAATTCTCAGACAGAATATGACTTTTAACTGGGTAATGATGCTAGAAAACAGACTATTAAGTAAAAGAGTAGAGACAAAATTAAGTTACCTTTTAAATAATGAATGTCAGGGGAATTGTGTAAATAAATAACATGCTCCTAAGCTCTCCTCATACAATGAGCTTATTCTGGAAATGATGAAATTCCTTTATATTCATGGATGATACTTTTTTTCCAGAATAAAAGTGACTCAGTTCCCCTTGTTCATTCTACTGAACAGTGTTTTTTTTTACCCTTACAAATAGTTGAGACAATCGAATAATTAAGAAACAGAATCAAGCAGAGTCTTAAGAAGATGATGGAGTTTTTTTTTTTTTTTGATGGAGTTCTTTTTACACAATAAAACCCAAAACAGGTAGCTTAAAAATAAATTCAGAATATTTCTTTTATATATTTGTGGAAACTAACTCAAAATTTTTTATTAAAACCTAAAACAGCCATCAAAATTTAAAATAAATTCAAGAAAAACTACGAGCCTACTTACAGAGATTTTAGGCACACATTTAGACACTTTTAGTGGTCTACCCAAAATATCTCAATTATGACAAATGATTGTTGGTGGTGGTGTCTAATATTTTTAAGTTTTGTTCAAACTAAATAATAAAATACTTTGGTCTGAAGCAAAAGAGAGAATTTCCACAAAATAATATTGTTCAAGTACTATCAGGATGCTTCATACCTTGAGACATACTTTAATAAGCGCTCTAACTCTTCCGTTATATGACAGGTAGGGTACTATACAATGAAATCCCCATGCTATGTATTTATACTTAAAGGTCACAGTCACAGGGTAGTAAAGCTAAAAGCCAGTCTCTTTAGGCATCACGCTGTTGCCTGTCCATGACACTTTCCTTTCTCAGTCTGGCTTTTGGCAACTGTTAGGTTCCCATGACTATCATTTGTAGTTTCCCCTTCCAGTTAAACTGAAGGGCATTTCAGGGAACAGTCACCAGGTCCTGGCCAAAGTCAATGCCAAGATCCAACAGAGTCAAATCATGGAGCAGGAAGCAGGCCAGGGTCCAAGATGAGGCAACAAGCAAGCTCCAACAGGTTCATCTTTTTACACTCTGGCACGTTAGAGTTCACAGGATAAATCGACATCTTACGAGCAAGGTAAAGTCCAAAAAACCCAAGTGTCAGCTATCTAAGTATCTTTATGTTGCTGGGGAGACTTTGAGCAACAAGCCAAAGACAGATTTCTGGGGCAATGGCAAAACCATCTAAGATACTCCAAGAACAAGAAGAGTCACCAAATGTAAGAACAATTGATAACGGGCAGCCCGGGTGGCTCAGCGGTTTAGCGCTTGCCTTTGGTCCAGGGCATGATCCTGGAGACCTGGGATCGAGTCCCACGTCAGGCTCCCTGCATGGAGCCTGCTTCTCCCTCTGCCTGTGTCTCTGCCTCTCTCTCTTCTGTGTCTCTCATGAATAAATAAATAAAATCTTAAAAAAAAAAGAACAACTGATAACTTTGCTGGTATTATTACCTTCTTTTTTTTATCAAAGTTTTATTGTGTCTAATGCTTATTCAGTGTTAGTGGGACTTTTCTTTATAGATGACAAGAGAATATAATTTGTGCATTGTAATCACAATATCCCTTCCTGACTCCAAAAAAATATCCAACCAAGAAGGTATCAGAACATTATCAGGTATTATTAACACTTACTAAATACTATTTTATAGGAGAGTGTTGATAGGTAAACTAGGAAATGCTCCATTGTTAACTGAATATTTTTATGGACAGATTAAGAGCATAGACCATCTATTTTTAGACAATCTGTAGTATTTAATACGTAGTTTTGTAAAACCAAGAGTCTAAGGACAATAATCCAAACAGAGAGAAGTTATGCAAATCAGGTATTCCTGTATGCATAGGGCTTCTTCCACAAAAGTAGAATTAGAGATTTGAGTTAACCTATTAATCCTGAATTAAACAAATATGATATCCCCATATAGTCTGTTGGGGTGAGAAAAAATTCTACATGGACTGTTGTGGCCTCTGAAAAGGACCATCTTTTGTAATCAAATCATTAATGATTTCAAAAGAAGTGGTTTTGATGTGCTATGTTACTAAAAGGCATCAGAATAATATACCATGATCAAAGTGCCATGATTCTTTAACTTTATTTCATTAGAGAATCAAACTTTGTTTTCAAAAGTAGATATTCTTGGACGCCTGGGTGGCTCCGTGGTTGAGCTCCTGCCTCCCTCCCTTTCATGTGAAGGTACAATCAGAAGTCTGCAGCCTGGAGGAGGAAGGCTCTCACTGGGCCAGCTTCCAGCTTCCAGAACTGTGAGAAATAGATTTCTGTTGCTTTTAAGCTATTCAGTCTGTGGTGTTTGTTATAGCAGCCTGAACACGCTACAATTTGGAAGAGAGGCAAAATAAAATTTTGTCAACATTTTTCTTGTCTTAACTTTATCTTTTTTTGTTTTGGGAAAGGCTTCCATGTATGATTTTGATATTTAAAAATATTTTTTTAATTAGCACAATTTAAAAGGACAGAATCCTAAATATTTATCTTTTATAAATATTTGTCTTTTATCTTCCCTATATTTTCGCTTTCTAGAAAATATGTGTTCAGGGACGGAAGAATCTTTTCTTTTTTAAGACTTTTATTTATTTATTCACGAGAGACACAGAGACAGAGGCAGAGACACAGGCAGAGGGAGGAGCAGGCTCCCCGAGGGGAGCCCAATGTGGGACTCGATCCCAGGACCCTGGGATCATGACCTGAGGCAAAAATTAGATGCTCAACCGCTGAGCCACCCAGGGATGGAAGATTCTACTCTACCTGGGAAGACTACATGGAATAGAAGGACAAACATGGATTTTTGTTAGCTAACATGTGTGCTTCATTTCCATCCTAAATTAGTGAGAATGATGTACACATCACAGGGTTGTTAAGGTTGTCAGGTAATGACTTTCAGGACTACGTGAGGTAATGCATGTAAAGCCCCCATGCCTTCTCACTGGCACGCAACCAGCACTGAGTGTGCTATTTGCCTTCTCTCTCCTCTTTTCCAATTTCAAAAATCTGAGTGAAGAACACCTTTTGAAAACCCTTAGGACACAAGAAAATACTTTAAAAATTACAATTTTAAATTTAGATTTTTACAGACTACCATTCAATATCTGAACGTATAGCTGAAGAGACATTAAGTATTGCTGCTACGAAACAAAAGCTAGTAACATAAAAGGTCTAATAAAATGTGAAATAATTTAAATAGCTTATAGACTAAAAAAGGTGTATGGAACATTCACTATCAAATGAAAGTTATAGACCAAATATGCATAATAATCTTTATCAAAAATAGTGAAGTATCCCAATGAACAGTAATTAAGTTTCTAAGCATTTAAAATACGATTTTATTTTTGGGATGCCTGGGTGGCTCAGTCAGTTAAGCATCTGCTTTTGCTCAGGTCATGATCCCAGGGTCCTGGGCTGAGCTCCCTACTCAGCCGAGTCTGCTTCTCCCTCTCCCTACCCCACCCCCGCCCGCCGCCACACACACACACACAACTCCTGGGCTTGTGCTCTCTCTTGTTCTCTCTCAAATAAACAAATAAAAATATTTAATAAATAAATAAGATTTTATTTTTAATTGGTGATATGTCTACAGAAGTGTCTCTTCCCCCCTTTTTACTGAACATCTGAAAACAAATGTAAATAATAGGCCCAGGTATCTTACTGAGATAGAGTAACAAGCCTATGTCATTGATAGAAATAAAATAACAAAAAAAATTTGCATGACTCTTCACTGAAGCAGCTTTTTTCTTAAATTAATAGCATTTTTTACTTAGAAAATTAATGATAAAAAAGGCAACAATTTTTAGTGAGCTTGAGAACTGGTATCTGAGAATCCTGTAGCAGGCCATTACTAGGTGTAATTAATGTTCTTTCCATGGCACAAGTGGCCAGATTACTCTCCACAGAGATGTTAATGTGGCCCATGAGGGATAGATTTACATTTTCATATACTCCCTGCAGCTTCTTCTGAATCATTCACCTTTTCCTATCTACTTATTATTTTGTCATATAGCGATATGGAAATATTTCTGCAGTATCTGCTGCTTTCTAAGTTCAGGAAAAAAACAAAAACAAAAAAACACTGGTATTAAGTTGCACTGATGCTTTATTTTTCCTTTCAAAGAGGCCATTGCTTTAGGAAAATGCATTGAAGCACTTTATTGCTACACTGAAGACACCACGGAATAAGCAAATGGGACCTAGATGAATATTAGTAAGGGATACTACAGAAAAAAGAGGGGGAAAAAAGAAGACATTATCAACAACCAAACATTAAGAAAGAAAATGAGAGACAGGATTATAGACAGAAAGTAACAAAACAGAGGATAAAGAAAGTTCTGGGTCAATAAAACATCAGTATTTTTTTAAACATCCATATTTTCAATAAAAATTTGCAGATGCATTTGTAGTGAAAGCAGACTCAACTTTTACAAAAATACAGCACAATTCTTTTAACAGAATTCAGTCACACAACAGAACAAATTGGTAAGCTCATTTTTTAAAAAAAATATATTGAAGTTCATTCCTATCTATGTCCCATCTCCAAAAGTTCCCTTTTAAAAAAAGTCAATTTCATATTGAATCATGGTAGTCTATTTACTAGCTTACTGTCTTAAACTATCTGATCCTTAGTATTCTCTTCTGTAGAATGAGAACAACAACATCTAAGGCTATTCTAAGTTTTTAATTACATAAGGTACAAAATGCTCTTGACACAGTGGTGGCACTTAGTTGTGTTCTCAATATCCAGTATTTTTTTTACTATAGTGATTAGCAAAAATAATTAACACATGTGTAGCACACACGTACTTTGTGAAGATTGAGATAACTTGTGAGAAAAACAACTTTTCTGTCCTCTACAGGAAATAATCACTTTGATCAAGTGAATAATATTCTGGATCAGTAATTTTTCCATATGGACTATACTTTAGTATCACAGATTACTGAGTAAAAAGAAAAAAAAAAATATATATATATATATAATCTTTAAATAAATCACCAATTGAGGGTCTCTGGATGACTGAGTCGGTTAAGCACCTAATTCTTGGCTTTAGAGGAGGTCATGATTTAGGGGTCCTGGGATAGAGTCTCTCATTGGGCTCCCTGCTTAGCATGGAGTCCCCTCCCCCTCTGCTTCTGCCCCTCCAATCTCTACTCCTCCTCCTCTGCTCCTCCTCTTTCTCTCAAATGAATGGATAAAATCTTAATAAATAAATAAATAAATAAATAAATAAATAAATAAATAAATAATTCACCAATTGGTTCAAAAGTCTCATCAAGTTTAAGAATCATTGTTCTAGATGAATACTTACAAAAGGTACACTCACAAATTGTTATAATATTACACGGATTATATACAATGCTATGATCCTTGTTCAGTGAATTTTTACATTTGTCCATGTGTTTTCTTTTGCTTTTGAGTTTTGTGGCACCTACATTCAGCATCTAATTTCACTTAAAGACTATACTCTGAGCTCTAAAACAAATTCCACTTCATTCATTAAAGTCCTTTTTTATTCCTTTATTACATAGTAAAGTTTCACTCTTCTGAAATCCTAGTGCAGGGATCAACAAACATTTTCCTCGAAGTGCTAGATAGTAAATATTTTAGGTTTTATGGGCTTAGTCAACTCTATCCAGCAGTAGGAAATTAATTGGCCACCGAGAATGCAAAAACAAATGGGTGTAGTTGTATTCCAGGAAAACTTCATTAACAAAAATAGGCAGCAGGCTAGATATGGCCCAAGGGCTACAGTTTGTCAACCTCTGTTGCAGACTATCACTGCTCTCTACTGTTTATTTTGACAATTCCACTCTGGATTATACTCATACCTACTACACCCATTGAGAACATCTCCGAAATTACAGTCTCCTCAGGGTGTCAGGAATGATACCTTGTATAAGGTAAGCTCTCCATGTAGAGTACTTCATATAGCAATGCTAATTATTTACTGATTTGAAATAATTTAAGACATGGGAGCAAGATTTAGTTGCCATTAGCATCTTACCTGCATTAAAACATCTACTGAGGCCCTGACTCTTGGGGTTCCCTAATGGACAGCCTTATTTTGCTGAGTCTTTATTCTATCTGTAAATGAATATAATCTATCTTACATGGTAATAATAAGAATTAGAGATATTATATATAAAAATCAGACACACAGAAGGCAATTAAATAGTATTATTAAAATAAAAAACAGAGATCAGCCTTGAAAATTCCCGAGTGGACAAAGCCAGTTTAGTCATACAAACAAAGCTTAATTTAGCTTATTTAGCAAGACTAACTTGACCTGAATCGGTTCTTGCTTATGCCTCTGAAAATCATAAGCACAACTTATGCTAGTTCCAGAGGTTGATTTGAGGTAACAACTCACCAATTTCTTTTTTTTTTTTTTCAACTCACCAATTTCTTATGCAGACTTTTCTAAACTTGAATGCCTCCAAAAATACAGTGGCCCTAACCAGGTTATAAAAACAGCAGGTAGAAAGACTGAATATGTTAAATTTATAGAGAAAATATAAGACATGTAAGCTATCACCACATATGTATAGGCGGTCAATAAAATGCAAAGGGATTGGGGCACCTGGGTGGCTCAGTCGGTCAAGTGTCTGCCTTCCACTCAGGTCATGATTCCAGAGTCCTGGGATGGTAGCCCCATGTCCGGCTCCCTGCTCAGCAGGGTGCCTGCTTCTCCCTCCCCCACTCCCTCTGCCTGCCCCTCCCCCTGCTTGTGAGCTCGCGTTCTCTCTCTCTCTCTCTCTCTCTCTCTCTGTGTGTCAAAGAAACAAATAAAATTTAAAGAAAAAGGGGGGATTTATTTTGTGTGGCCTCAACGCCAAGTAAGAACTCTAGGTAGAAGCAACAACATTGTCATAATTGGAAATGCCTTAAAAAAATAGACTGCTTCAGCATGTACACTTAAACAATAGACAGTTGTTTATTAAAGATGCTAAAGTACATAAAAATGAAAGGGAACAGGAGGAAACAGAAGTCCTCTAAATTCCTTGCAACTCTGTACTCCACCAAAGTGTTAAAAGATACGTAAGTACAGATAATTACACCTGGCATCCGGAACTCTGTACTATATAGAGAAACTAAAGACTTATACAAATGCAATTATAATAAAATGTTTAAAACAAATAAGACAGATTACAAATGCAACATTACTAAAATTTTTTAAAAGTTTTTTTTTCTACTTATCTAGGGGCATCAAAGGAAATTTCAATATGGTGTGTAAGTTCAGTTATGAAGAGGAGATTAAAGTAGAAACGGAAATAGGAAGTTAGAGCATTTTAAGATGAAAAACAACATGCCCAAAGGTATGGTGGCAGGAAAAGGAATGCAGATAAATGAGCCAGAAAGCACATTTCAATTGGACTCCAGTATGATGATGGTGGGAGATGAGCCCAGAAAAGTTTTTTGGGAATTATAAGGACTGAAATGCTAGTCCTTAGACCCAGGAAATGGAAGTCACTAAAGTGTTAGGAACATATCAGAGAGGGAGGTGTACTTCCATAAGACTATGTCGTGACAAACGACAGAATTAAGTAATAGAGTAAGACGCTAGAGGCGAGAAGAGCCACTAACAGACTGACATGATTCTAGGGAGTATGTCAAAGGTGCCCAAACTCTGTGGCAACATCAGAAAAGAGCAAAATATGAAAGAAGTATTTTGGTTGTACAATTGTCAGATCGCAGCAACTGACTTGGAGATGCAAGACCAGGAGGGAAGTCTCTAACCTTCTAAACTAGAATGCTAATATTAATAGCAGCAGTAGGAGCAAAGGAAAGAAGGGAGACAGAGAGTCCAGAGGATGTTGCTGAAGGTGTCAGCAGCACAGGGAAGGGGAGCTGTCCAGCAGGCACTTGGGAAGGTCAGCTTGAAGCTTAGCGAAGGTCAAGGCTGAAGATAATGACATCGGAGTTATTCCTACCAAAGAGAAAGCAGAGGTCACATAGGATGAGCTTTGTCAATCAACAGAATATACACAAAAGAAAAACTGAGCAGGAGATAAAAGCAGAAGGAAAGAAGGAGCTGCAAATAAGCAGTCAGAGAAGTAAGAGGAAGAACAAGGAGTGCCTGGAAGCCAAAACAGGAGTCTAAGAAGCAACAGGTGCCCATATTGCCAAAGCCTGACAGCTTAAAACAAATGAGAGTCTGGAACCTAGGATAACCTGATTATTAAAGGATTATACTTACTATACCTTACAAAAAAGAACTTATTCCTTCAAATCCAGGTCTTTTCACATGAGCTTGTCTTTTGAAGAAAAAGCAGAAGATGCTTTTGGAGATACTCTGATCTCAAGGATAATTTTCTCAGAAATTCTCAATTTGATCCTACTGGCCAATAGTTTTCAGCCGCATCTGATTCCATTCTTCCAGGAGGTATAATTAAACATCAGAGGCATTTTCGGTAATCACCATGACTGAGGGGAAGCTATCAGCATATGGAGGACAGAGGTCATAGACGCTAAATGTCCTGCAGTGAAAGAGGCATTCCCACACAAAGAGGTGTCCTGCCAAAATGCCAACAGTATCACCTGTTGGGAAACACCGTCACACGTCACATGATGCTGTTTATCACTGAATACACCTTTTGCATAGTTGAGAAGAGCCGACAGAACTTTGGATTCTGAAATTTCGGAGCATCAGATTTAAAATAAGGCAAGTATCACTTTTACAGTTCATCCCTTAGAAACTGTTCAAGTAAATTCATGCCTTTTAGTTTTGCTGTTTATTCTTATCTAATCTAGTTCCAAAAGAAAGTGGTCTGCAAGTAAATTACTTGGCAGGGCAGCTTCTTCTTATAATTTATAATTCATCTGCATATTAGCTCTAATCAGAATCTATTTAGGGGTATAGATGATTAATAAGAACACATTTATCATGTTATCAGGTAAGGAAACAGTCTTAGTGACACAAAAGAATTTTCTAAAAACTACCAACACTTTATGCAGATCTTCATTTTTCTAAACAAATATTTTTGTGTTTACCATTTGAACCAAATATTTCTAATCAAAAAATTGCTGTTTTAAAGCTAAGTATTACCAAAAATTATCAGTTTAGATAACTGAATCGCATATGTCAATTTTTATAAGGCTATCCTAACTGCACAAAAGTTTTAACACAAGTATCTTTATGCCAGCATTGCCTAGCTGTCACTCAAACGCCCTGCAAGATTTTCACGAACTCATTTGGGATTTCAATGAATATTAATGAAAACATTTGCAAGAGATTTTTGTATTCGGACAAGAAAATGTTTTCAAAAATACTGGCATCACTGTTAACACTGATATTTATGAATATGTTGAAAACGTCTCTGGTGCACCCCATTACCACTCAGTCCAGTGCTAGCTGGACTAGTTTTATTATAGTCAAGTTCAACTTGTGTAACTTGTGGTTAATTCTTTCCCCAGTGTTCTTGATTATTTTATACATAAATGCTCATACCCCTTCTTGTTTACTAGCAGCTGCCATGTATATAGGGTAAATGTTTTGTTTTTTCTCTAGACAATCGTCCATATTAGGCTATTCTCTCACATTATGATTGTAAACGATTGGATTCCCCCAACTAGGCAGACTAGACCCCAGGGATCACTATTTTGGGGACCAATTGAGAAAACAACGCTTTCTCTTTAATTTTTTTTTAAGGTCTGTTTCTGACTGAGACTTGGTGTACAGTTGTTTCTCAATACGTTTCCTAATCACTTTGATCCAGTTTTGAGAAAGCCTGTGACAAACCAAAATGACCTCAGACAATGAGAGTCCGTGTAACAGTTTATGACACAATCCAACTCCGGTAGGCCGTCTAATGGGAAACACGGCACTTCTAAGGGTTCTCAAATATCTATTAAGAAGAATAAACCAGTCATCCTGATAAGAGCCTAAGAGCCTCAAGGCCACATATTTAATATGTGCCACAGGCTGCCATAATGCACGTGGTTGGCACAGTGCTAAGCAGCGTTTCACGGGTATTATCTCATTTGATCTTTGCTCCCATTATGTGAAATTGAATTATCCTCTTTTTGTACATGAAGAAAGTTTTTGGGAAGTCTTCACACATGAAGAAATCAAGACCTAGAGAGGTTTAGAAATTTGTCCTAGCTAGTAAATGGCAGAGCCAAGATGAAAACCCAGACTGACCAGGCTACAGAGGTCCTGCTTTTACCCTCTTCCCTCCTTTGTCCCAGAGACCTGGGCCTCCAGCTGTGCAACCTGAACAAGTTAACTCTTTGTGCCTAAACCAACAGACTTAAAGAAAGTAGGAGCACAATGCAGAGAACTTGGTAACCATTACAGAGATACTATAATACTATACTCTTGGGCTTCTCAGAGTAGGTGGATTGTACTCTGTCCAAAGTATAGAAATTGCAGGCCAGCCTCTTCTTCCAAAAAAAAATGGAAATCAAGTCATTGGTAAGGATAATTTCCAAGGAAAGAGTGTCTTTCCCCCAAGGCAAGAAGAAAACCCTCCACTTCCTATCTGTACTCAATAGGCAAACTAATGGGCTGCACACACCAGTTTCTGAGGTGGGGTGCCCTTCTCAAATTGCCTTTTAGTAGTTCTTATTTCTTACAACAGCAAAATCCCTTTCAAGTTAGTAGGATATACGTCTCCTTTGCTCCATTGAGAAGGAAATTGGTAAAAAGCTAATAGGATATTGTGATGCGCACCGGGTGTTGTATGAAAGTGTAGAACCACTATATTATACACGTGAAATTAATATTACACTGTACGTTAAGTAACTGGAATTTAAATAAAAACTTTTAATTTTTTTGACAACAACAAAAGTATAGGAGGAAGATTAACCCGGATGGCCACATGTGAATTTTTTGAGAGCGGAATGTCAGCCTCATCCATCTTGATAACCACAGTGCAGTGTCTGGAATGGTGCAAGGGGTTCAAAAATTGCTAGTCTGTATTTTAGCTGTTTTCTCTATATGTTATTCCTCATAATAGCACTTTAGGGTAGGTAGCACCAACCACATTGTAGGGATAAGAAAAACCGAGGAGGAGATTGTTAAATAATTACTTAACCTTACAAAAGTACGAAATTGACCTTGAAGTCTGTGTCTAACTCTGAATGTCTAAAAAAAAAAAAAAGTTTAGTGAATGAAGAGAGACGTAAAAGTAAATGCAAGAGTCTCCTTTTATTCCAGACTCATGATCCAGGAATATGACTCTGGATAAAAGATATTTCTATAGGTCAGTCTGCCCTTCTTCCCTTCAGGAGGGCTCCCGGGTGAAAATGTAAGCCAGATATTATAAAAGAGTCCATGCGTCTCCAGAAAGAGGCTGAGCATTTATGGGAGGATTCAAGAGCTTGAATATTGGGAAACCAACATTAAAACTCCAGATCACTTACCATTATTAAAACACTCCCTGGGGGGAAAAGCAGTATGTAACTGCAAACTGCTGATGTGAGTTTTGGGGGAAAAAAAAAAAAAAAGCCCCAACCGCCTCTGACTTTATGAGTTGTTACACAACACACCGAGTTGCTTAAGGTAATAATCTTTCCCTTTCACTGAATCACTCGGTTGCCTGCCCGCTTAGATTGCTTTCAGGGCAGTGTGTTCAGAAGCACAAAGTGGAGCTGCGATCGCTCTACGAGGAGCCCAGAAGGGTCACCTTGTTGACCTCCTGGCTCCCTCTTCCACGGTCTGCAACCCCCCTCGGGCTCTGGGTCTCAGCCCTGGGTCTCAGCCCCGCTCCCTGGAAATGCACGCTTGGAGCTGGAGGCTCCCGGAGATCACCCCGAGGTCTGCAGCGCTTCTGCGCTCACCTGCGTGCGGCCAAGGCAGCGGCGCCAGGGAAGGGCGTCCCGCGTCCCCGCCGGGCCCCCCAGGCTGCTGCCCTCACCCGGGCTCACTCTCCTACGGCTCCACGGCGCCTCTTGTTGGACCGGGAAGGGGGGCGAGGACGTAGGCTACGAGCTCTCCTGCAAACACCAGCGGCCTCCCTCGACCCAACCCACTGGGCGCCTCTGCTCCTGGCGGAGTCACCTGCGGGGAAACCGCGGCTCGCTTCCTCGGTGTGCGCGTGCGCGCGTGTGCGACTTCCACATCCCCGCAGTAGACCCCAAACCCCGCAGCCCCCGGAAAGCGGCCCGCCCCGGCCGCCCCCGCCGAGGCCGTGTGCAGCCCGTCAGGTCGCGGCCGCGCTCCCTCCGCCCCACGCAGGCCCCCCGCGCCCCGCTCTGCAGCCGGAGGGGACCGCGACGCCTCCGCCCCGTTGCCGCCCCCCCCCCCCCCGCCCTGCACCGCCGCTCCCCGCCGCCGCCGCGCCCGGGGCTGCCCCGGCCCGCACGGGACCCGCCGTCCCCCCGTCCCCGCCCGGGGCCCCTCGGCGCCCTGCCCTGCGCGCCCCTGCCCTGCGCGCCCTCCCGCGGCCGCCCGGGGACCGGGGCTGTGCCTCCGCGGGGCCCCGGGGCGCTGCCCTGACCCAGGCGTGCGGCCCCGCGGAGGCGCGCCCCCGCGCCCCTCCCCTCCCCTCCCCTCCCCGCGCCCGCGGCACTTACTTCACCCGCCGTCCCGCACCCCGGGGCGCCGCCGCCCCCGCCGCCGCCGGCTCGCCGCGCCGCCACCGCGTGGATGGAATTATTTATTTATTTATGTCCCTGGACTCGTCCTCGCCCCGCGGCCCGGGGGGGCGGGGGGGAGGCGGAGGGAGGCGCGGCCCGAGAGCGCCCCAGTGGGTGCCCGGGAGCGCGCGGGGGGAGGGGGGAGGGGAAGGGGGAGCCCCGCCCCGCCCCGCGACTCGGGGCCGACTGAGCATGCTCCCCGCGGCTGTGCCCCCGCGGACGCGGGCCCGGGGCGCGGGGACTCCGGGGCGTAGCTGGGGGCGGCAGCGAGCTAGGCGGGGAGCCCGCGAGCGGGGCGGGGGGCGGGGGGTGGGGGGGAGGGATGCGCGGGGGGGCGCGGAGGGGAGGGGGCTGCGCGGGGGGTGGGGGCCGAGGGAGGCGCGGGGGGGCGGGGGTCGGACGTCCCGTCCCGGCCGTGGAGGTGTCCGGGGGCCGCCGTTGGGACCGAGGTGTTCCCGGGCGCGGGGAGGAGCGGCAGTGCTGGGGATGGGGCCCCCCACCACGACACCTAAGGGAAACCTAACCCTCACCCCGTGGGGCGCGGGGCACAAAAACTAGTGCAAGAAGACCCCGAACCAGGAAAGAGGCGAAGGAAAGCGCCCGTGCACCGGCCGCTGCATTGTAGCCCCCGAATCCCTTCACTCCGCCAAGGGCGAGTCCGACCTGCCCACGAGCCGTGCCCGGGCTCGCGCCAATTCCACAACCGTCGGTCTGGTTTCCTCTGCCCTCTTTTTCCTTCCTCCACCGTCCAGAACACTCTTGGGGCAGCCGGAAAGAGGAAGGGCTGGGACTGAACGTTTGGTGACACCAGAGATCAGGTTCCTTAAACGTCTTCACAGCTGAAGTCCTGCTCACACAAAAAGGAACCTTTAAAGCAACGCGGGCTTGAACTTGCGAATTCCTGTTGCCCTGTTTCTGGCGACTTAGCAGACCCTCACCTACGTTACACACACATCTCTGCTCCTGAAAAGTGAAAAAGTCATGCTAATCCTAGGTCTTAAAATAACTTCCTGGAAGCTCTTCTTATTTATTCTAGAACTGAAATCATTTATGAGAGGCCGAGATAACTTGGTTGAAATAACTGAAGCTTTGAAGCCAAAGGGACAGGAAACAAATGGCAAGAAAAGGAACAGTAATAATTACACTTATGTGTTAAGTGCGTATCATTGTCAAGCCCTGCCCTAACTAAGCACTTTTATGGGTTACTTCAATTGATACAATAACCCTGTTAGATGAATACTAGGATTTCTCACATTTTACGAATTTGGAAATTGACAAGTATAGTGGAGGAAGACTTTTTTCTTCTTCCCTTCCATGTTCTTTGGCTGGCCTCACAAGTACACTGACATAAAGCAGATTAACAGGAGAAAAATCTAGGAGCCCATAAAAATATGGGACTCAAAAGTGACCGAAGCAGACAAGGTTTGTTTATACGTTCTTCTCAGCCCTGAATTCTCTGTGTCTGGTGATAAGGGGTCTCTCTGCCTCCTGGTACTGGGAGGGTAACTTCACGTGGGAGATGTACTTCCTCTTTTCAGGGGGACAAAGGCAGGGGTGGGGAGGGGTGGGGGGGGTGCTCAGAGTGTCCTCCTGGCACTGGCTGTTTCCCAAGTAACTTTAATTCAAAATAATCACTGTGCCAAAGTGGCATATTTCGGGGTGGCATTATCTGCCCCCCTTCACAAATTAAGTCACTTAGCTAAATTCACATTGCCTTGCTTCGGCCACAGCTGGTTTGTGGGCTTATTACAAAACTGGAATGGTAGTTTCTGTAGCTACAAAATAGAAGCAATATCAACCCATTATTGCTGTCGTAAGATTTAGGTGAGATGATACATGTGTAGTAGATGGTAGATAATATGAGTGAATAAATGTTGCCTATTATTAGGCAGTTTACAGAGGGAGCTTGGAAGTTTGGGAGTTTGGAAGACATTTTACAGAGGGAGTGATGTTGGAAACTAAGGAACTAAGGCAGAAAATTCCAGAAAGGACTAGCTTTTCTTGGACTAAAAATGTGTAAAATGACATTTATATAAAATGTGATAGGCATACGAGAGTAATAGAATGTCTAACAGTGACTATAGACACTTCATTTTCATAAGAAAAAATAATGTTAAAGTTTGAAAAGAAAACACTAAGTAAGACACATCTCCAGGTCATGTTCTTGAGTGTTTGCTATTGACATTTTTCCTGCTCATTCATTACTCATTTCCTTTCAAAGAAGAGAAAGAAGACCAAAACTTTCCTGAATTTTGACCCTATTCTCTACTTTCTTTTTGATTTTTTTTTCTCCCTCTCTCTCTCTCTCTCTCTTTTTTTTTTTTTTCTGTATTTGTTTGCTTGTTTTTACAGACCCATGTTCTTGGTCTATTTAACTCATTGTCAGATTCCTAAACGTCACTAACTAGCATGCATGAATGCATGAATCATAACTGTAGTTTTCTTTTAAGTCTTGTTTTTCCAACAATTAAAACTCTGGATCCAATTTACCTATTACCCCAGTGTTAGTATTTGAGGATTCATCTTTAAATTGCCTTATTGCTATGGCTAGTCATGCTACATAAATATTTGATTGTATTAGAAAGGAAGCTGAAAGGAGAATTAGGTGGGAATAAATCCAGTCAATTTATCCTATGACTTATAGTCTTAATATTATCCAGAAGCTGAGAAGAGAAAACAATTTAGAGAAAAGGCAATCCATAGGATCAGAACTTGAAATGTTTTTGGTTAATTTTGTTGGCCTGAATTTCTATTCATGAGATGAAATAACAGTGGAGAAACAAAGAACAGCAATATGCTCCATATACTAGCAACCCATTTTCCACAAATAAGTAAACTAGTAAAAACATAAATAGCGTATAAACTAATAAAGCTCAAATGTCTTCCACTGTCTACCCACAGCCTCAAATTCTAGGTTCTCTATCCTCAGCTGTGAACCCTCAGGTTCTTCATTCCTCAGCCATGCCATATCTTCTCACATATTGCTGACTTTTTGCATTCCCTATTTTCTCTTTTCCATATCAAACTTGGCTGAGCCTTGTTTTACCTTCAAGGTCCCGCAAATATGTCATCACTTCTCCGGCACTTCAAGGATTCCTTCAATAAGAATTAATTCCATCTTCCTCGGTTTTCCTTTTCATAGAACATGGTGTATGCTTCTGTTTGGGACATTTTCTTTCTACTTTACAAAAATATTTTTTTTCTGTCACCCCGATCTATTAGGTTGTTGGAGGGCAGAGAAGACATTTTATTCGTCTTTGCAGTCTTCCAGTATCTGGCACAAATTCTTGCAGATACAAGGTAATAATGTTTGCCAACTAGAGGAAAGAAATGATCGTGTGATTTTAAGGAAGTTATATGGTGGAGGCTGTTGATGCTCACACTATCCATGATCTGCATGACAAGGCTATTCCTAGCTTCTCTTATAGTTATATTGGGGCCATGTGACTAGTTCTAACAAGTATAGATGCAAGTGACATATATCATTTCTGGGCAAAGAAGTTAAGAGCTCGTGTGCTTCCTCCATTTTTGCCTTTCTCAGTCTCATGTTTTAGATGGAATAGCTATAAAACAGAGTCATTAAGAGATAAAGAAGGATTCCTTGACTTGCACTGGACTTTGTGTGAGCAAGAAACCATTATTGTGTTAAGCCACTGATATTTTGGGCATTATTAGTTATGAGAACATAACCTAACTTATTCTGACCAATACGTGATGTTACTTAGTAAGACTATAAATCGTAATGGAGGGATCCCTGGGTGGCTCAACGGTTTGGTGCCTGCCTTTGGCCCAGGGCGCAATCCTGGAGTCCTGGAATCAAGTGCAGCCTCGGGCTCCTGGCATGGGGCCTGCTTTTCCCTCTGCCTGTGTCTTTGCCTCTCTCTCTCCCTCTCTATGTCTATCATAAATAAATAAATAAATAAATAAATAAATAAATAAATAAATAAATAAATCTTTAAAAAAATAAAATAAATCGTAATGGAATAAAGACCCAATGAATCAGTGAGTTTAAGAGAATGCTATAATGTGTATAATGTGTTCTTATGTCAAGGCTAAAAATAGATACTTCACAACTCAAAATTGATATTTAATGGCCTTTTCATGGCAAGACTGTGAGACCAAAGTAGACTGTGTGTGTGTGTGTGTGTGTGTGTGTGTGTGTGTGTGTAAACTACACACAATAGATTGATTTTAAGTAAGAGCAAAAAGCCAAATGCCCAAATATTCCCCTGAGTGAAAAGAACCATGTACCTACCTGCCATCCAGTGGGCAGCATACAGTGGCTGAGATTGTGGCTGGCTAGCAGCCGAGAATATGATTGCTCTGACCTGATTTCATAGAATGTGCAAAATATGAAAGAAATATTTCCACTGCCTGTAAATTTATGTCTTGAGTATACCCATGTTGTCTACTTTGGGAATATCTTCTGTGGAAGCTTCCCATAGAATTGTGGAGAATGCAAATCTAGTCTCCTTTCACAAAAAAATAAAAAAAGAGAGAGACTCTAGGTGGCTCAGTGGGTTAAGCGTCTGCCTTCAGCTCAGGCCATGATCCTAGAGGATGAGCCCCATGTAGGGCTCCTTGCTCAGCAGGGAGTCTGCTTCTCCCTCCTTCTCTCTCTCTCTCTCTCTCTCTCTCTCTGCTCTTGCTCCATCTCTTTTTCATGAATAATAAAATCTTAAAAAAAAAAGAGAGAGAAAACAATTATGTCGGACATTGTTATATATGGTGTAACTTTCCATAAGTATACAATTACGCAGAGAGGTCTTTTGGTAAAATAAATGACCTTTGGGACTCTAAAAGAGATTCTGCATTCAAACTCTTATCCATTGGCATTTTTCTAATTTTACATTTTATTTAATGCTATCCATCAAGTGAGCTTAATGGATTCTAATTGCAAGTGTCTTATAGATGCCTTCATTTGAATATATATATAAATATATATAGTAGTTTTTTTTTATTTAAACTGGAATAGACCACCCTAGTCAGTGAGTTGAATTTTATCTGCAGATTCAAAAATATGTTTCTATATATATATATATATATATATATATATATATTTTTTTTTTTTTTTTTTTTTTTTTTTTTTTAGATTTTATTTTTAGGTAATCTCTACCCCAACCTGGGGCTTGAATTTACAACCAGGAGATCAAGAGTTGCATGCGCTGTGGACTGAGCCAGACAGGCAACCCTGAATATTTTAATTATTCTGAAAGCATATAAAATTAGAAACTTTGATTAAAAGTTTTCATTATAAACTGTAAACCTTTCTGGCAGGAATCTTGTAACTAGTGCCTTAAAATTGTTTAATATTTAATGAATTTTTAAAAATAAAACACTGATGACTGAGTATGGTACCAAGGAACCTAGGTTCCAGTGCCTTTTCCTGTGCATATAGTCCTAGATGGGTCACTTAATCTTAGCTTCACTTTCTAAATCTCTGTGGCACTTTCAGGCACTTCAAAGATCCACAGAGATTATGCATAATTTTAATAAATGAAAATATTTATGTATGGTAGAGTTTTGTTCCTAATTAACAAAAAAATAGGTATTTACTTATATTTTGGTCTGTAGTGTTGATCAGGATGTGTTTTATATATCGCAACCATAAAGTTACTAGCTTTGCCTGTAACATTGTGTAACTTGTCCTGTGCCTGGAATGTCCTTGAAGGTTGAGTCACTGTTTGCATTTACATAATGCCTCCCAGGTTACCAGAGAGTTTCATGCTAAAAAACTCAGCTACCTGCTTCTCAGTAAGCTACATTTTCAGCTGCCCTTTCTTGGCTTCTTTAGCTGAAGTTCAGGCCATATTGCTGTTTGGTTTTTCATTCAGGAACTCTTTTTCTGCTTTCTCTCTGCCAGGAACTGACCCAAACTACATATTTGTTTTGTGCCGTTTTGCTATGTAATGGTGATTGATTTCTTACTATTGGCTAATTTCTCTGGGATCTTGTTGATAGTGATCTTCAACAATCACTCGTTACAAATCTTTTCCCAAGAAATAATCTGTATGAGATCAGTTACATGAAATGAGGTATCCATGTCAAATCCACAAAATGTGATTATGCCTTAGGCCCTATGATCTGGACCAGAGCCTAGCAATGTAGGTGGTCACCTGAAGTTTATTGATTTTCTATTTTTTTTTAATCTTGGCCCACCAAAATTTCATTTCTCAATACAGATCCAGAGTCAAGAAATCCAACAATGACTTTGAAATGCTTATCTTCAATGAGCTTCATTCATTCGGCATATTTGTTAAGCAATCTGCCGGGCACTGCAATAAACTTTTCAAATGAAAGTAATGCTTCTCTCAAAAAGCCTATACATTATTTATTTAATTTTCAGACTGATTATAACCCTAATGCTGTAATTACAGCCACTGCATAGTTATGTTTTTCATACATACACATACATACATACTAGAGTATAAATACTGGGATATTAGGTGTTTTGAATAATATTCTTTGTAGTTTTTTTTTTTTTTTATTTAAACTGGAATACACCACCCTAGTCAGTGAGTTGAATTTTATCTGCAGATTCAAAAATATGTTTCAAAAAAGACATGTAGAGTTCTTGCTCAGTACCCATCGTGGAGGAGAAGGAGCTTCCTTTCATGATGCCAAAGACTGAAACACAAATTGTGGATTTCTCTGTCAATATACCAGCTTTATTTCATGTTACATATACTTGTATTGAAGTATAACTTACATGCATTAAAATGCTTGCACTGTAAGTGTACAGTTAGATGAATCTTAACCACTACTCAGATCGAAATTTCGAGAACTTCCGTCATCCCAGGAAGTTCCCTCTTGCTCTTATTAGACAATATTCTATGAAACCCAAGCAATCATCGATCTCGTTCTTATCATCATAGCCTAGCAGGTTTTCCCTATTCTAGATGTTATGTGACTGGAATGATATACTCTCTACACTTCTGTAACTGATTTTTTTCATTCTGCATGTTTATCTTTAATTTATCCATTGTGTCATGTGTATGCATTAGTAGTTTGTTCTTTTCACTGCTGAGTAGTGTTCTATTGTGTGGAAATGCCACAAATTCTTTCTCAATTCACATGCATGTTGATGGATATTCGGATGATTTTTATTACTTGCTTCTATACATATTTAAACGAAAGTATTTCTGTGGACATGTGTTATCATATCAAGTTTGATTTTTAATACGTAAAATAAAAACTTAAAAAAAAGCAATAGAGTGTCTGAAATGAGTATTTCAGATACTTAGCATCTGAATAACTGGATATAGGCCTAGTTGGGCACTGCATTAATGCACTAATTTGGCAAAGACACAAATCGGTTTAAACTCTACTTTCTTCATAAGTAGTAAAAATTTGATTTGGTTATTAAGAAGGGTCAACCAGACAATGTGAATGGAATTGCTTTCTAAATTAGAAAGCTTAACAGAAATGAAAGATGGTATTATCATATGTAAAATATGTACATATTTAGGAAATAATCCCTCCAAAATAAAATAACTAAGTAAAACAAACTGATTTGATATCATTTGAATTATGAGAACACTCAATGTAAAATTAATTAAGATTTGATATTTAAGTGTATCTCCTTAATAATTTTTTAAAGAACAAATCAGATGATTGTAAAATCCAGAAACAGTTTGATAGAGGTGCCTAGGTGGCTCAGTTGGTTTAACGTCTGCCTCGGGCTCAGGTCCTGATCACAAGGTCCTGGGACTGAGCCCAGATATCAGTCTCCCTGCTCTGCAGGGAGTCTGCTTCTCCCTCTGCCCCTCCCCTTCCCCTGCTCAAGCTCGCTCTCGCTCTCTCTCTCTCTCTCTCTTGCTCACTCTCTCAAATAAATAAATAAAATCTTTAAAAAAAGAAATAGTTTTATAAAGAAAAATTAATCACTTCTTGGCTTCATACTCCAGTAAGTTCCTGTTCAGTTAAGATTACACATGTATATTTGAGTAACTATAAGAAAAATCATTTATTATACAGGAGCTACAGATCCACTGGTAGAGTAGTACATAAAATGATATTCTTTGCCTCTGTCTTTCAAACAAATTATAACTTGAGAATAAAATTCTTCCTCATAACTAGTCTGGAGAATTTTATCTCTTTTCCTAGGTGCGGATCTAGGTATGGGATCTGTAAAGATTATCCCTCTTTTTCTTCCTTCCTTTCTGTTCTGGTTACTATTTTTATATGAAAAACTTAAAACTCTACTATAAGTCAACAACAATTTCATTACATTCATGGATTCTGTTTGCAGAACAGGGATGGCTTGTCTCTGCTCTATAATGTCTAGAGGCTCAATTAGAAAGAATGGAACACAGGGTCCTAATATCATTTAGGGGCTTCTTCAATCATGTGTCTGGTTCCTGGGCAAGACTGAGTCAAAGTCTAGGCCTGCCCAGGTCTCCTAATGGGAGCACTGAAACATGGCTTCTCCATATGGCTTAGGATTCTTACAGTTGATGGGTGTCCAAAAGGCAGCCGAGTGAGAGCTGGCCTTCCAAGACCCAGGTGGAGATTGACCTAAACTCAGAGTTACTCAGTGTCTCCTCCACATTCTGCTGTTAACTAGCAAGTCACGGTCAGTGTTTCTTGGTTCTGTTTTGTTTTACCTACTATTTTTGGAAACTTTAGACCATGAGTTAAACACCTCTGTGTTTCCAAGATCCCACATGCACATTGTGGTTAGCAGGCATCCCCCACACGTCAGCAACTTCACATTCTGTGTAGCTGCAGGAAGTCACATCTTCTGATGTCACCTCCTTTTTTTGGATAGCTGTTGACTAAGTGTGGTAAATGTATAAAAACCAGTCATTTGGGCCCAATGTGAAATATCCTGGTGGGTAGTGCTGGCTGCAGAGATCCCTGCTGAGTTTTGTCACAGTTTGATTTCCTCTTCTGCCCACGCCTGCCAAGCCCTCGTTCCTTTCTTAGGTGTTGATTTTTAATGAGTACGTTGCACCCCAAACTTCTCAGAATCTGCTTGTAGGTAATCCAACCTTTGAAAGTTGGTATCAGAAGGGGTCTGTGAATGCAACTAACTATATAGGTTTTTAGAGCTGCATTATTCATCACCTCACTGGCAGGGAGGACCCCATCACAATCAGCTTCTGGAACAGGGTGGTGGTCCATTTGTTAAAACTTTTCAGCAGTGTTGGGGCACATGCCAGTGGAAGGTGTGCACTAGTGAGAACTAAGTATCATACTGTTTAGATGTATGAAGAAAACAGTATCTACTAGGAAAACAGAAACCCTACCCCAAAGCAGTTAGACTTGGCCAGTGAAACTGGGGGAGTGCTTATGTGACTGGGTTCTAAGGATGCTTAATCAAGGGAGTCAAAACATTAAATAGTAAAAAGTTGATTGACTTGGCAGTTGCCATATTGTGATTTATAAGAAATATATATATTTGGTCACTCAGATAACCATGTATGCAAGATCTTCATTCATAATTCCTGACTTTCTTGTCCCCAGACCCCTGAAATTTCCTGAGCGGTAAGAGTGATGAGAACATCTTTTGTTATACTGTTTGGTCTCTTGTCCTCAGCTCCTGAAAATGCCTCAGCCATAAAAGTGCAATGGATGTCTTGTTATAACATGCCCCTTTCTACCATAATTGGGTTTAAGTTAATGAGATGATTTTTGGAAAGAACCAAGGGATGAGGGCTGTTTGCCAGGGGGACCAATCCTGAATAGAGGGTTAAAACTTTCAGTTCTACCCCCTGATTTCCAGAAAGAGAGAGAGAAAGAGATTGAAGATTAAAGCAATCATCGATGGTCATTGAGTTAATCAATCATGCCTGTGTAACAAAACCCCTATAAAACCTAAAAGGAAGGGGGTCAGAGGCTTCCAGGTTGAAGAAATGAAATGCTTCCATGTGGCACCATGCTGAGTTCCAAGCTCTACAAGGATAGAAGCTCCTTTGTTCCGGACCTCACCCTATATATCTGTTCATCTGGCTGTTGATTTGCTACTTTAATATCCATTGCAATAAATTGATAATCCAGTCAGCTAACAGGTTTTGTGAGTTCTATGAACTGTACTAGCAAAATAATCAAACCCAAAGAGGAGTTATCAGAGCCTCTGGTTTATAGCCAGTCATTCAGAAGCATGGATGACAGCCTGGGCTTGCTCTTGTCATCTGAAGTAGAAGGCAGTCTTGTAGAACCAAGCCCTGTGCCTGTGGAATCTGATTCTGTATCTACGCAAATAGTTTCAGAATTGAGCTGAATTCTCGGATACTTTGCTGGTGTCTGAGAATTGCTTGTTGTGTGTACGGAAGCCTAAACACACACACACACACACACACACACACACACAAACAAGTTGGGTACAGGAACCCAAAAGAGCATTCTCATGGTACGGGATTTACCAAAGTGGCACCTGCATCAGGAGTTGGTATGAACTCTCTACTACAAAGGGTATTAGGAAAGTAGAAAAAGCGGTAGCCCATGATGAGTGCTTAGCATTCTCAAGAGAAGCTCAAGAGTATGTAGATATTCTACAGGAAGGCCTGTACCGCACAGTATTGACCAATGGCATGAGGAACATGCTGGTAAGAGGGGCACCAGCATCAATAGAATGTTCAGTGGAAACATTCCAGGACTAGGCTCACTGTTAACAGTGGGGCTGATATGATCCCCAAATACTATAGATAACAATGCTTAACTTCCAGAACTCAGGACATGCTGATAATTGTAATGACTAATAAGTTTGGTCTGGCATCCCAGGAGGGTGCATTCACAGCAAGTTATTAAAACAATTAATAGAACATGAAGTATCAATGGGCATAATAGATGGGCAGCTGACAAGGGCATCTTGAACCAGGAGAAGAAATCAAAGTTGGATCACTGGGAGGGGACGTGGAGGGCAGCCAACTGAAAAAAAATCAACCAAACAAACAAACAAAAACACACACCACAAATTATTTCCCTATTTCCAGACCTGGAATTGTAGCACTGGTCAGAGAGATGGCTGGTTCCTAGGAGAAATAACCCTGCAACACTATCACAAGTATACTTGAGCGGTTCCCCCTAGGCTTTCCCCCAAAGGAGCCACAGCTTCTTCAATGGGAAAGAAAGAAGTTCAGATATCATGAGGACTGAAGGAGAGAGTTAATGAGTGGACACTGACACCCCAAAACTCAACATATCATCACACTCCTTCTTAGACTTTGGGCATATGGTCTCCAGATAATAAATTAAGTGTTGCCAACATCCAGCTTACAGTAAATTCACTGAGTCAATGTACCCATTCAACAGTGGTCATTTCCCATCTAGGATTTAAACACTGGATAGTTGGGGAGTAACTCCCACATTGAATGCTTGGTCTTTGAGGTACAAGTTATTATAGAGGGAAAGTTCAAGTAAAGGCCCTAGAAACTAACTCATCCCCTTCTAACCATGATAAGAATAAAAAACAGCACATGGTAAGGAGGAGGGGGAGAGTTAAGGAGATCAGTGCCACCCTTAAAGGCCTAAAGGAAGAAAGGATGGTGATACCATTTAATGAGTTGAGTTAGCACCTACAGAAAATAAATAATTTCTGAAAGATGATTATAAACTACCACAAGCTCAACAATGGAGTAGTGGCTACTGTTGTCGCCATGGCAGAAATCGTTATCTTTGCTAGAGCAGATGAATCCAGCTTCAAATACATGGCATGAGGTCACTGACTATGGTATGTACATTCTTTTCCATGCCATTTAGAGGAGGATGAGAAACCAGTTCACATTCATATGGAATGACCAATAATACGCATTTAGAGTTTTATTTCAAGGCTCTGATACTCTCCTGTTTTCTCCCATGATCTAGAATGAAGAGATCTGACCATCTGGATATCCTACAGATCTGCCTACTGATCTATTACATTAATGGCATTAGATTTTTCAGGCCAAATGGCCAAAAAAAATGACAAGTATGCTAGAATTCTTGACAAGTCACATGGATGTGAGATAAACACACTTAGGAATCTTCTACTCTCTGGCAGCCCGGGTGGCTCAGCGGTTTAGTGCCGGCTTCAGCCCAGGGCATGATCCTGGGGACCTGGGATCAAGTCCCACATCAGGCTCCACATGGAGCCTGCTTCTCCCTCTGCCTCTGTCTGTGCCTCTCTGTTTGTGTGTTTCTCATGAATAAATAAATAAAAATCTTAAAAAAAAAAAAAAGGAATCTTCTACTCTCTAAAATTTATGAGTCTAGTGTTTCACAATGTGCCAGGATATCCCCCTACAAAACAAATTATTACACTTTGCGCCTCCTACCATGAAAAGGGGAGAATGTCATCTGTTTGCCTCTTTGAGTTTTGTAGGCAACATATTTTACAGCTTTAGATACTGCTCTGGCCCATAGACTGAGGGATGCAAAAGCTGCTGTCTTTGGGTGGGGCCCAGAGAAAGAAAGTTCCCTGCTTCCTGAGAAACACATTTCAACATTCTTATTGTGTTAGTTGTATCAGTAGTGGGGAAAAAAGACCATACAGGGTTTGTGGCAATCCCCAGTGGGAGGAACATATTGAAGGGTACTGGGGTTCTAAAGCCAAATTATGTAATCTGTGGTATTTTACGCCTTTTACACTAGTTTATAAACAACTCCTGACTACTGGGCCCTGTTAAAGATAGAATGCCTCTTTGTGGGACTTCCAATGACTATGCAGATGAGATTGCCAGGAATCAGCTTAGTCCTAGCAGCCCTACCAAGTTATAAGGTCAGGTAAACCCAGGAACAATCTACTATAAAATAGCAATGGTGCATCTGAAACCAAGCATAAGCAGCACCAGAGGGTACAAGCAAATTATAGGAGCAGTTAGCCCAGACTCTCATGGGATCCACCGCTGCTACTTCAGCACACTTCCCTTCACCCACACTTATGGCTGTATGGGGCCATTCAGTTCAGTGAAGGAGGAAATAAAAAGTAAAACTTGGTTTATGGATAGATCCACTCAACATGGACAGTTGTGTTACAGATCCATTCACGGGCAGCCTTGAAAGACAGTGATGAGGGGAAGCCCTGCTAATAGGAAAAGTTTCAGGTGGGACATCTGGTCATCCACATTGTGTAGACAAACTTGTGGGTCACAGCTAGAATATAAACAGATTCGTAGGCAGTAGCAAGAGACCTGGCTTCTGCTCAGAGGCCTGGAAAGAAAAAGATTGGAAGGCTGGGGACAAAAATGTCTGGAGTGCAGGCACATGGATAAACATAGGATAGTGGCCGTAAAGTGTAAAAATGTTCAGTCTGCTTGCTAATGGCCCCAGGGGAGCATTTGCCACAGAACAGTTACTGAACTATCAGGTGCTCCGAATGACCAGCAGGATGATGACAGCTAGGTTCTTTCGTTGGCCCCTCCAGTGAAGTTATAATAGCACATAAAGAAAGCAGCCATGAGATGGAAATGGAGGTCATGCCTGGACTCTGATTCCCTAGGGCTGATTGAGGTACTGCTTCTGCCAAGTAGTCATTCTGTCGCTAACAGAGACCAGTGCTGAGGGCTGGTGTGACACAATTCCTTATGGAGACCAGCCAACCGTATCAGGTGGACCATGTTGGGCCCCTTCAGTCATGACGAGCCAGCATATTTGCCATATGGGTTTGTCCTCTCTGCATTCAGGACCTCAGCCACCATTGCCAACTGAAGGCTTACAGAGGGTCTGATCTACAAGCATGTGATCCCATGTAACAGATCAGGGAATGCCCTTTACAACAAAGGAAACAGACCATGTTATCTATGGTAGACTTACAGCACTAGAAGGTTTCTGGCCTAACAGACTGTGGAGGACGCAGCCGGAGTGGCAGCTGTGAGGCAACAGTCCACAGGATGAGGTGCCATCCTCCAGAGTGTAGTATATACATTAACTTGAGTACTCTTGGGAAATCCCTGGGTGGCTCAGCGGTTTAGCGCCTGCCTTCAGCCCGGGGCATGATCCTGGGGTCCTGGGATCGAGTCCCATGTCGGGCTCCCTGCATGGAGCCTGCTTCTCCCTCTGCCTGAGTCTCTGCCTCTCTTTTTCTCTGTGTCTCTCAGGAATAAATAAAATCTTAAAAAAAAAAAAAAAAAAGTTGAGTACTCTTTGATGATGCTATATTCCCCAAGTAAAGAACATATGGGACCCAGAATCAGAGAGTAGAAGGAAAAGTAGCCCCACTTATGATCATTCTCAATGACCTTGTGCTTTTGTCCCCAATAGCTCTGGGCCCTACAATGTTTGATGTGCTGGTTCCCAAAGAGGACACATGTTCTTCAAGGGCCACTGCCAGTATCTCCTTCAATGATAACCTAGAGCTGGTGCCTGGCCATTCTGGGTTCCTTATGTCCGGGGACAAACATGAAAGAAAAGAAATAACTTTCTTTGCAGGAATAATTGACTCTGATCATCAAGGGGCCATAGGGCTTCTTTCAATGCACTAGGGGCAGAGAGATGATACATGTGGAACTCCGGTGATCCACACTGGCATCTGTTGATAACCCCTGACCCAAAGGGGACAGTAGACGGGTACATCAACCCCAGACTGAGAAGGGCTCGGTGAGCAGGGACTCAAGCCTGTTGCGGTGAGGGTCTGATTCACACCACTAGACGAGTCCCTAATATAAGCAGAAGGGAAGCGAAGGCGGAGGGAAACCTAGAGGGTATAATGGAGGAAGAAGCTCACAACTGAGGATCAGCTGAGGCTCCAAGCACAACTGCCATTTCAGGACCTGTCATTTGTGTCACTAACTTCCTACTTCCAAGTGTCCCTCCCAGAAGAGAGGCCTGCCAGTCCATGCTCCACCGGGAGCTGATGCTTGAACATATATGGGGAAGTCTATGGCAGTGGTACAAAGGATGAGCAGTGATAAATGCGAAGGTGCATCAGCCAGCTGCCCTTCAAGTAATGACTTGCTTCAGGGAGTGCAGTGGCCAGAGCCAGACAGCCTCAGGGTGAGCTTCTTCAGGGTGGGCCTCAGCTGTGCACACTGTTTCACCAGCACCTGCTGATGGAGTGAGGCAGGAGCGGGGCAGGGTGCCCCACCACCGGATACTTTGCGCAGCTGGGGCTTTACTTTCACAGCTAAGGACGGGAAGACCAGTAGATGCCCCCGAGGATTACCCGAGTTCTCTCCAGAACTCAGTGTCAAATTGGCCAAGGCCCTGCGGAGCTCATCACAGCAGGATTTCTTCATCTGCCCAATCTTTCTTACTCCCCTTTCCTTTCTCTAGGAAACACCTCATTAACTAAACACAGCATCACTGTTAGCTCCTGGAAAATCCAGGGACATACCAGTATAGAGAGGCACACCGAGCACCATCTCTCCATGTCTCCTTACCTCTGCCATCAGGATCCACGTTCAAGACACAGAACTGTGTGAAAATCCTGCACATAAAGAATACACGGTATCACTGACCCAGCAATGACAAAATCAAATTAATATGCAATTTCCCATTCCCTTCCTCTTTTTAAACTCTGGTCACCTCTTAATCCACATGCTGTAATTTAAAATTGTTGTGGATTAAATCTCTCACATACATTTTTTTTTTCCTTTTTGGCTTCTATTAGCATGTCTACCTTTCTTTTCTTCTTCTTCTTTCTTCTCCTTCTCCTTCTCCTCCTCCTCCTCCTCCTCCTTCTCCTCCTCCTCCCCCTCCCCCTTCTTCTTTTTCTCCTTCTTCTTCTTCTTCTTCCTCTTCCTCTTCTTCAAGATTTGCTTATTTTAGAGAGAAAGAATGATCAGGGGAGCAGGCAATGGGAGAAGGAGAGAGAGAATCTCTCCCTACTGACTCCCTACTGAGCATGGAGCCCCATGCAGGGTTACATCCCAGGACCCTGAGCCAAAATCAAGAGCTGGCCACTTAACCAACTAAGCCAGCCACCCAATTGCCCCATCATGTTCACCTTTCTAAGCAAATCATGTTTGTTTTGAATATTTTTTGTTCAAGTTTAATGAGGTATAAATGCTCAGGAAAATTCACACTTTTTTATGAAAATAGTCTAATGAGTTTTGACAAATGTGTAGTTAATCCACTGCTTCTACTCCAAGCCCTTGACAACACCCAGTCTGGGTTTTTGTTTTGTAGTTTTAAACTTTTTTTTTTTTTTTCCCACTCTTTAACTTTTTTTTTTTTCTTTCTCTTAACTATCCCCCTTCATGATCGTGCCTGGTATTTTAGGCTAACTCCAATGTAGAGACATCAGGATAACCGCTCAGGAAATAGCTCCCTCGCATCTTCTGGAACATCTTGCATTCACCTAAATAGAATTTCTGCTGCTGCATGACATGATGTGTTAATCCAGCTTCCACATCACCTACTTCCAGAGCTTCACCTTCTGTCTTTTCCAATCAGTCAAGCTAGATCCTTTTTCCCTCAGAGTTCACTGCTTTAAGGTTCTCGAAGATTCCCCACTTGAACTGAGTAATCACATAGACGCTCCAGGACTCATGAAATCAAATGAATTTATGTTTCAACTCTAGTAACTCTGAGTATTATCACCTACTTTCTCCCTGTAAGTTTCAGATTTGAATGGCTTACTGCTTCATTGAATTGTGAGTCCATTTGATGAGAAAAACCTTTACTACTAGAACTTGAACTAAAAAGCTATAAAGGATAGAAAGTTTATTTTTAGATAACAGAAACTCAAGACTTCATCAAGCCACACCTCAATGATTGGTATACTCTTCTAAGTGATTTCCCTACCTCCAATCTTATTTCTCCTTCAGCATTTCACCCTCGGCAAGAACCCTGGTATTATCAATATTATGTTAAAGTCTTCTAAGAGACCGGAGGTTTAAGAAGGTGAAGTGTAAAGAGAAACCGTGTAAAGCACGTGTGGCATTTTAAATGCCATGCACATTCATTTAAAGTAATGCCTCCACTCCCCACCCAAAGTAATACAATAACTTTCTTTTGGGGAAGTCCTTCTGAGAAAGAAATACAGCTAATGTTTGCATTTCCACAATGGCAATAGTTCATATTGCATTTCCCATCTAGCCAAAAGTAAATATAACAGGAGAAGGTGATTTGGAAATTGGGGGGGGGGGGTGTCCTATGTTTTTATATCTTTCAGTAGGCTGAGGAAAAAAAATTCAAGTATGCAATATTACTTGCCTAAGTCATAATCTTTCATGTAGTGTTTCAACATGAGAATCAAAGGAGGGTGATCTATAACGACTAGAGTCCAGAGTTGGATGAAAATAATTATCTGCTATCTATTTTGTAGAAAACATCTGCTAATAGAAAAGATTGCTATTTAGAACAATAAACAGTTCATAAACCCATTCATTCTCAGTCCCAATTGATTTAATTTGAATAATTATGTTTAATATTTCTTATTTTCATTTCCTAAATTACAGATATAATTAGCCTTAGTCTTGCGTTTCAATTTATTATTCATTTACAGATGGAAATATTGCAATATTCTGGGTAAATTTTCAAATACAGCTGTCCCTATGCCTTCCCTATCTGATATTATCTCATGAATGTCATTTTATATGCATAAGAATAAACTGCTGGGTAATAATCGACAGCTATTCCTTGTAAGTTAAAATCTGAATAGGTAATTATTCAATGTACCTTGAAGCAGAAATACTTGATTGTATTGTATTTTAAGACACTTCTCCTGTGACTAACTAGATATGGCCTCTTTTGTGCTTTTTACCAACCAGATCCATATGTGATCTCAAAGACAGAATCAGTAATTCAACAGATAAATACAGAGGCTTTATTTTGTCCTGGGAAAATGGAAACAATAGATATTTTCTAAGTGCTCCCTATGTATCAAGAACTATATTAAATATTTATATACATTATCTCATTTAATGTTTAGAATAAACACAAGAGAAAGACTTTTACTAAATTTTGCAAGTAAGGAAAAAAGCATATAAATTTTAGGGGCTGTGCTCAAGTCACGTAGCAAATCAGTAACATCTAGTAACTCAAGACTGTGTGATTCTAGAGTTTGAACTATTACCCAATAAGTAATAGTGCTATGCTCTTTTAGGTTGTAGGAACAAAAATGAATGAGAAGCCTTGCCATGGAGAACTTTACCACCTAGTAGATAATCTAATTAGAACATTTATATAAATAATTATAACTCACGGTAGCTAGAAATGACTGGCTAGAAGTCTAGATCAAGCAGTATAGCAATTCAGGCTAGGGTGGATGAGGCAATTTCTTACGGTTGAAGGAATCGAGGACGACTTCTTATAGAGAAAAAGGTAGGAAAGTATAGTAATTAAAAACATAAATCTCTTAATGGTTTCCATTTCAGTTAGACTAAAAAACTATTAATGTGTCTTTTGCAGGAATTGCTAATTCCCTACCCGATATCTACTCCCTCCATTTGCCTTAATAAGAGAAACCCTATTTTATTTGATGAGGTGAGAATGTGCTCAGCTGAAAAAAACTATACTTTCTAGGCTTCCTTGCAACTAGGTGACACCATGTTGCTAAATTCCTGCCAATGAAACATAAATGGAAGTTTTTTAGTCCTAGTCTTTGGCGGAAGCTCCTTAATAGGAGATAGACCTTGTTTTGTCCTTTTTTTTCTTTTCTCAATCTTCCTTTATCTTGCCTGGAATGTGGACAGTGTGGCTGGAACTCAGGAACTCATCCTAGACCGAGGGATGACAAAAGGAGAAGCCAAAATCTATGAATGTACACAAAGATCGAAGATAACTGGGCTACATCAAATCAGGACTTCCTATCTCAGTTGTTGTTGTTGTTGTTGTTGTTGTTGTTTTGAGAGGAAATTAAACTTCCCTCTTCAAGTTCTTATTGTTTCTGACATGGGATACTAGCAGTTCCTAACTAATACCATGATCCTGTCATACAGAGAAGTAGACTAATACTACATGCTCAGTGCGCATCATTGATGAGCCTCCATTTCTGGGCCATATCAGTTCTCTGCCATCTTGAGTCTGTATTGCCTCCTCCTCTGATTTTCCACCCTCATCCCCCAGCCCCCTCATCACTCAGATCTTAGCACAGAGATCATTTCCTTGGGGATCCAGACCAGGTTAATTCTCCTTGTTCCATACCATTCATCTTCCCTTTATGCTGTTCATAGCACTCGTCAGATCAGATTATATGTTGTGATTTGATTGAATTTGCCTTCTACCAAGATGGTAAGTTCATGAGGGTACTGATGGTATCTGCTTTTTCTCGTTTTCCTCAGTCATTAACACAGGGCCTCTCAGACGCAGAATTATACTCAAGGTATCTTGTGATATTTAAAGAATGACTCATGGCACCTTTCCATGTCAGAACAGCACCGTCAGTCATATTTTCCCAGTGGTTTTGAAATGGTCTCTGCTTCATTGGGTGAATCCATATTCCCACCTCTTTCTCTGTTCTGCTTGGTAGTAAGAGACACAAGTAAAAAGAGTCAAAAATGCTGTATCACTGGGTGGTAGTAAATAGGGTAGGTAACAGATGCTTAATGTGGTTAATCTGTACTTGGAATGTGAATAAAACCTACCAAAGACTAAAGTAGGAAATTCGAAATATGACGATAATGACAATAAAACTGAAGGTGAATTTCCTAACAAGTTCAATTAAATACATAAAATTAGTAACATTTTTACTTAAGGAAACTATATAATTATGACTTGATATGTGACAATGAAATTCTCTTCTATGTAGAATTTATAACAATTCACTAACTTACAAGTTATACCTGTTTTTTTGTTTTGTTCTGTTTTTTGTTTTTTTTTGGTCTTTATCTGTACTCTTCCTAAGTGCTTCAGATCTTCTTTGTTTAACTATCTCAGCAAACCATTATCTTTGGTGATGTTTTTATCTTTCTGCTATGTATTTTCTAGGAGATTTAGACATTCTATTTTTTTTTTAAGATTTTTTATTTGTTTATTCATGAGAGACAGAGAGAGAGAAAGAGAGAGAGAGAGGCAGAGACACAGGCAGAGGGAGAAGCAGGCTCCATGCAGGGAGCCCGACGTGGGACTCGATCCAGAGTCTCCAGGATCACGCCCTGGGCTGAAGGCAGCACTAAACCGCTGAGCCACCCAGGCTGCCCAGATTTAGACATTCTAGTTAAATAGTTCAACGTCCATTCATTTCAACTATATGAAGGTTTTTTAGTCTTTGTTATAGATTCTTGTATTTTAATGTTAGTTCTATGTTTTTTTCTTTCTTTCTACTCATGCCTCTGGTTGTCTCCTTGAGCAGACATTGATAATAATTCCCCCTCTTTTCTGCTTATGTTGCTGGTCTTCACATCGTTTGAGGCTTGGGGAGTTTTTACTAAACTGATTTATTGGTCCATTCTTAGTGATTTTGTGAATAGCAAGAAAGCTGTTTATTTAATTGAAGAATCAAAATAAATCTCTTAATGGTGTGTTCTGTTTATTTCATTTTTTAAACAGTGATTCCAAACATTTTTGGTGGAGTGGACCATTTGGCCATCTGTTGAAGCCCACAGGACCCTTCTTTCTCAGGTTTTCATGAGTAATGAAAAAAAGAAAATAAAATGCAAAGGATGTATTACTTTGGAATACATTTATGAAAATATAAGTTTTCACACAGTAATATATGCATATGATTATTAACAGATTACATAGAATGGAATAGCATGGATCTAATAATGACCATATTCTAAAGTAGTTATGGGCTTAAGATATTCAATATACCTCTAATAATTCATATATAATATGAATAAATCTATGATTTTATAGTGTCAAAATTATAGGTACAACTGGTTTGAAGACAATGCTAACTTTAGCCAGAGGTTAGTGCAGATTGAATTTTTTACTTTACTTAATTTTTTACTTTTTTAAAAAAAATCCAGTCTAGCCTTTATCTTCTTTTTTTAAATTTTTATTTATTTTTGTTCATGAGAAACAGAGAGAGAGAGAGAGAGAGAGAGGCAGAGACACAGGCAGAGGGAGAAGCAGGCTCCATGTAGGGAGCCCAATGTGGCACTCTATCCTGGGTCTCCAGGATCAGGCCCTGGACCAAAGGCGGCGCTAAACGGCTGAGCCACCTGGGCTGCCCAAGTAAATATTTTTTGAACCAAGTTTGCTGACCCACAAATTTTATCCATGGACCCCATGGGGATCCAAGGACTCTATATTAATAATTCCTGCTCTAAAGCATGGTCAGTCTATAGCAAAGAGCCATGCAAAGAATGCATCCATTTCATAAATATTTCTTATATTTGATAATGATTATTCTGAGGATTGAAGTCTATCAGTGGTTCTTGAGGAATTTATATTCTGGTAGAGACAGACATGTAAACAAAGTATAAAACCAGATGTAACTGGGTTGTTACATGCTGACTTAAAAATTCTCTGTCAAGTAGAAGAATTATGTTGTAGTAGAGAACATTAAGCAGGCAAATATATATTCAGGCTTGATTTTTAAGAAGGGAATTTTGGCAGTATTATAGAGAACAAAATTATTTGGAGACTGCAGGTAAGAATGATGACGATGATGATGATGATGGTCTGTGTGTGTGTGTGTGTGTGTGTGTGTGTGTGTGTATAGAAGGGGAGGTTGAAAATGCTGAAGGAGAAAAACGAGCTAAACGATTCAAGATTTCTACTTGAATCACTACATGCATAATTATACTGTTCACCCAAATCAGGTATGTAAGAAATTCTGATTCAGAATAGAAAATTTATGTATTCCTTTTTGGAAATGGGAAATTGAGGAATTGGGTGGAAATATCCAGCATGCAAAGAGAACAACAGAAATAAGGACTATGTTTGGGAATCAGTGATATGTAGGTGATTTTAATCACTAGAAAGGGGATGGGGTTATCAAGGAAAACAGAGAAAAAAAAAGCGGCTCAAGGATGGAACCATGGATAAGATGTATATTTGAGGGATATGGAGGAGCAGAAACCCCTTAAATAAGGAATTTTCATGGAGGTAGGAGCAGATGGATTATGATGCCTTGAAAGATAAAGAAAAATGTTATTTTGACTGCTAAAAAAATTAACTGAATAAATTTTACAGATCTCATTGGCTTTATTCAATGATTCATGAGTCAGGTAGCATCTAATCCTGCAGAGAGAAAGGAACTCCAAGGAGCTGTCTAAAATGAAAGACTTTCACAGGCAGAAGGGAGCAGGGACAAGGAAGTTATACCAGGCAAAACAGAAGTTGGTTATTTCATGGTTACTTTCCTTTGGGGAACGGCAGGGATCTATCATATGATTCCTGAGTATCTGGCTTATGATTCCATTCCTAGGAGAACTGAAACCACAATTAAGTCAAGCCACAGCTTGCTGATGAGGGCTTTGCATAAGTGACTCCACTTTGGACTCCTTCTCTTATTTTTAATGTTCTTTACACAAGAAAAATTATACAAAACAAAAATGTATACAGTTTCAAATTATTAAAAAGTGAACAGCAACTGAACTACCCGGGTCAAGAGAATATTGTGAGTTCCCAGAGTTCCCCCAATTTCGTTTTCCACTCCACACCTCCCATTCTTGACTTTTATGTAATCACTTCCTTGTTTTGCTGTATATTTCTATGCCCCAAAAATGCATTCCTAAGCACCATAACTTGATTTTTGCTATTTTAAAACTTTATACAAATTAAATCATCCAGAAATACATGTATTTCTTCCATGTTCGAATTCCATTGTTCTGTACTGCTTTTACAATTTTGCCAATGATGTTTCAAGTCCATTCATTCCTTTTATTTGATTCCATTGTATGAATGAATCAAAACATATTTATCTATTTTGCTATTGATAGATTCTTCACTCCTACAATACTGCTAGCCACCTATTCATGTTTATTTCCTAGTGCGCCATATGCCCATAATTTCCACAGCTCAATGTATAGGAATAGATTTGCTTGCCTTAGGCTTTGCATATTTTCAACTTTAGATAATTTCAGGATGCTTTTTACAAAGTAGTTGTGTCAGTTTATATTCCTAGGAGCCTTGTAGGAATTCCTGTTGCTGCACATTCTTTCTAATGCTTGGTGTCATCCGCTATTTCTATGATATCCATTTTGGTGCCTGCACAGTGATAATTCATTATGAATTTAATTTTAATTTCCCTGATTTATAATGAGGTTGTACCTTTAATGTATAGATCAGCCAATTACATATTTTCTTTTCTTCATCTTTCCTATTTTTCCATTGGCTTGCCTTTTTCTATTTAAGATTTGTAGACATTCTCTACATGTTCTGGATACAAGCCCTTTGTCAGTTATATATGCTGTATGTTCTCCTGTTATGTGATTTGCATCCTTACACCCCCAATGATGCCCTTAATAGAAGTTTTTACTTTTAATGTAACTGAATTCATAAATCTTCTCTTTATCATTCTTTATTTTTATGTCCTCTCTTAGAAATATTTTCCTGTCCTAATATTATGAAGATATTCTTTATTATCTTCTAAAGTCTCTCTTGTCTATCATTTTCCCTTCTACATTTAGTTCTATAAATATTGGCATTGTGGAGTAGGGTCCTATTTCATTTTTTTCCAATCGATTGTCTGAGGACCATTTATTGTTGCACTGTTATGCAAAACTACCTTTGTCATATGCCAAGTGTGTATTCATCACCGAGTCTGTTACTAGATTCTCTAACCTACTGATCTATTTCATATCTCTGGGCTAATACTACACTTACACTTTTAAATCCCATGAAACATTACTATTTTTATTGCTATATCTATTATTAGTTTACAAGCCAATGTTAACTTAGTTGTTCCACATATTCAGTAGTTTTTGCACTCTGTTTTTGCCCCCCATGCATTATTAACTTGTCATTTAGTAGAATTTCCTTTAGCATCAGTCTGCTAGTACTGAATTCTTACATTTTTGGTGTGAGACTGTCTTTATTGCAGGTCTCATTTTTTAAAGAGTTTACATATTTATTTATTCATTTATTTATGAGAGAGAGAAGGAGAGAGAGAGAGAGCACAAGCAGGAAGAGTGGCGGGCAGAGGGAAAAGGACAAGCAGGCTCTGAACAGCAAGCCTGATGTGGGGCTCGATCCCAGGACCCTGGGACCATGACCTGAGCCAAAGGCAGATGCCTAATGGACTGAGCCACCCAGGTGCCTCTGCAGGTCTCATTCTAACGGAGATTCTTTTAGGTTATGGTAAAAATGCTTAGTTTCAGCCTATTGATAAATTATTTCTGTCTTTTGACTTCTTTTGTTATTGAGGAGACAGCTGTCAATCTGTTGTCACTGTCAGAGTACAGCTGTTAGCTCTTTAGTATTCTAGAGAAGGTATTTGAAATATTTTATATAGAATTGTCTTATGTGTAAGTTGTGGTCTAAATTACACAGTCTGCATTGCATAAAACAAAAAATCTATCCATTCTTTTCCAGTGCAACATAAACACATTAAAAAATATCCATATGCCATTATTCTCCTCTTGTTTACCAGAAGTATGTAAAAATTGAACATATATCCCAAAGATTGTCTTCTCCTTTTTTATCATTGAAACAGTGATAAAACAACAAAACCTTAAGGGACCATGCCAATGCCTCCTTTAATCAGTCATAGATACTGATTTGACCCTTAAAATAATTTTATCATCAAAAGACTATGAGTTAGAAAGGACAGATGTGGTTGTCACTTATAGGTAAAGGGAAAGCACAGAAAGCAAAAGTTATTTTTTCAAAATAATCTATTAAGATGATTCTGGGGCTAGAGTTCAAATTTTTTAATTCTAGTCCACGAGTTTTATTCTTCAAAGGAAACAGAATGTAGAAAACAAACATTTTGTAAATCATTTATTCAATATATAATTTGGACTCTTTCCCAAATGACAATTAAGAAGATGAGGACTGTTTTTTTTTTCCCAATCCTGAAACAAACCAGAGACTGAACTAATACATTGTCTATCAGTCTATAGCGATCAGTGTATAAGTTTGGTGGGGTGTATATATTGAAAGGAATACCCCATAAGAATTTGGATTTAGTAAAATGTAGTTGCTAAGGTATAGTAACATTTACCAAAATCAATTTAATAGTTATTAAACATATATAGCTATAACATTTATTAACACATATCTCATCAGAATGGGGTTTCTTAAAATGTGAATGTGAGAAATAGAAGATTAGGAATATCATTTTAAGGAAAGTTGCTATAGGGACACCTGGGTGGCTCAGTGGTTGAGCCTTTGGCTCAGAGCCAGATTGAATCCCACATCGGGCTCCCTGCATGGAGCCTGCTTCTCCCTCTGCCTATGTCTCTGCCTCTCTCTGTGTCTCTCATGAATAAATAAATAAAATATATTTTTTAAAATGTTGCTATAAATAGTGTGTTAAATTAGGTTTATTTGAAAATTTACATCATCTTTCTCATGCAACTTGCTGACACAAGCTGACAATTTTATGAGTATTTCTACTGGAAGGTATAATTCAGTTGGAACTTTTTAAATTAGAGAAACTGAATTTTCAGAGTAATTCCTATATTGCATCAAATTTTCATGGAAAGTTGTATTTTTATTATTTAAAATAAATCAGAACTCCTGAGTGTCAACATGCATCACTTTATAAATGTCTAATAACATCTAGCATGATATTCAAAGTGGCCTAAATGGATTTTTCATAGCCTGGACTCTGTTAATGTCTACTTATTTCCCAGTGAGAATTCTTCAATAAAAGTTCATGTGAAGACAATAATAATGCCCTGCATTGAAAACCTATTGAATTGGATTTCTTTGAAACAATATTCCTATTTTTTTTTTTTAGATTTTATTTATTTATTCATGATAGTCACACAGAGAGAGACAGAGAGGCAGAGACATAGGCAGAGGGAGAAGCAGGCTCCATGCACTGGGAGCCCGACGTGGGATTCGATCCCGGGTCTCCAGGATTGCGCCCGGGGCCAAAGGCAGGCGCCAAACCGCTGCGCCACCCAGGGATCCCAATATTCCTATTTCTATAAGCCTGGGACAATTTTAAATCAGTAATATATATATATAATTATAATCTATGTTTTCTGGGATACCTGGGTACATTCATTTTCAAAATGCAATATATGGTAATGATTGTTCTTCTTTTGAGAAAACCTATTATATAAAACACAATTTATGAAAATACTTGTGAAACATTCTAGTATAGTTCTCTTCACAGAGAAATTATTGCTTATTTCACTTAAAAATACTAAAGCAAAGTATGTTAAAATAGAAGTACCAATTAAACTTTTAAATATCTTCATGTAATTAACTTATTGATAAGGTATGAAGAAAAAACCTTATCTGCTGGTAGCTAGAAATTACTGTTAAAGAAGAGTAATCATAAATTAAAACACTCTTAATTATGGTATATATCCTTGAGAAACTAAGTCAGTATACTAACCATTCGCATGAAATAGTTAAATATTATACTGTGTGAAATAATATGCTGAAAAGATGTTCCAGTAATGGATATCATATCACTGAGTAGACAACTATTAGAAGCTTCCCATCACCTTTAACATAGATCAGTATGTTTCTGACGCTATGATGTTAGCAATTATTACCGGTTCTTTTTTAACCAAGTGTTACTAACATTGTAAGAAATCTTCACCTATGTTTAAAATTTGATTTAGCCAGTCCTTTTACTATCTAACTTTTTTTAAACCTACTTTTCCCACTTTTGCTTTTTCTAGCCTTTCTACATGTCGGGTTGCAGTTCTAAATAATGTTTTGAGAGGAGAATATCCAGCTTCTGTATTGAAAGGTAGGTTCTGCTTCTGAACAAAACTTGGGAGAATTTTCCTAAATACAGAAATAAGGTTCAGGACACCTGGGTAGCTCAGTTGGTTAAGTGTCCGACTCTTGATTTTGGCTCAGGTCATGATCTCAGGGTCCTGGGATCAAGCTGCACATCTAAGCCTGCTTCTCCCTCTGCCTGCTGCTCCCCCAGCTTGTGTGCTCTTTCTCTCTCTCTCTCTGTCAAATAAATAAAAATTCTAAAATCTTAAAAAAGGATGTAGAAATGAGGTTCAGAAGATGAATGGGCACAAAGGTGAATGATATCTACTATTCCACTTTAAAATTTTGAATTTTATTCTGTAGTTGCTACAGACCCTTTCTTTTTTATTTGAATGATAAATCTATAATGTTCTTTACTGTCTTCTTATGGCTTATAACCTTACCAGTTAAAGAAAGATTTGGACTTTTAAATATTAACTTTTAAAATTAGCTAATTGGAATAATTAAATCATATCAAATTTGAAAAAAATTATCTTAGGAGATTGTTATTTTCAGTTATTTAAGCAATGATATATTTGAGAAACTGTTAATGTTATAATAGCATAAAAATGCAAAGATATTAGACATTCTAATATAAAACAGTATTACTTAAAGTAGGTCCAATAAATTTTTTGCATGATCATTATCTAGGGTTTATTAAAATTCTTATTCTTAAACTCTACTTGAAACCTATTAATTTATAATCTGAATTAGGCCCCAAGAATATGGGTTTTTAGCAATGCATCTGGGAAATTTTATGCACAATAAAATTTGAGAACCACTGTACTAAATATTAGTTATCTTTTACATAACATTTTTGAGAATTTCTTTCCTAAATTGCTGCTATAGTTAAACCAAAGCATCTCTGTAACAGCTGTACTCTTATATTGAAAACAATACAGGGATCCCTGGGTGGCGCAGCGGTTTAGCACCTGCCTTTGGCCCAGGGCGCGATCCTGGAGACCCGGGATCAAATCCCACATCGGGCTCCCGGTGCATGGAGCCTGTTTCTCCCTCTGCCTATGTCTCTGCCTCTCTCTCTCTCTCTCTCTGTGACTAGCATAAATAAATAAAAATTAAAAAAAAAAAGAACCAATTGCTTTAAAAAAAAAAAAGAAAACAATACAATGGCAAATTGGTGCCTATTAGACTTTTTTCTTTTCTTTCTTTTCTTTTCTTTTCTTTTCTTCTTTTCTTTTCTTTTCTTTTCTTTTCTTTTCTTTTCTTTTCTTTTCTTTTCTTTTTTTCTTTCCTTTCCTTTCCTTTCCTTTCCTTTCCTTTCCTTTCCTTTCCTTTCCTTTCCTTTCCTTTCCTTTCCTTTCCTTTCCTTTCCTTTCCTTTCCTTTTTTCTTTAGTAGGCTCCATGCCCATTGTGGAGCCCAACGTGAGATTTGAACTCACAACCCTAAGATCAAGACCTGAGCTGAGATCAAGAATGGGATACTCAACTAACTGAGCCACCCAGGTGCTCCTATATATTTTTTAACATTTAATTTATAAAGAGATATGCAGTTATTATTCTTGCTTCAACCTTTGCTTTCATCCTCTCCATCACTTTCACTAGTTTATTGTATATGCTGCTAGTGTTTTGATAGATATGTTTTCTTTCTTTCATAAAAGATAGCAAATCATACATTATTCTGTGCCTTGTTTTTGTCACTTTAACATATCTTGATGATGCTTTCATATTAGTGCACATTACCACTCATTAAATATTCTTAACTCTACTTCTTAGCCTAAAAGGTTTTCTTCACCTAAAAGGTGTTATTAAATTAAATTGTCTTACTAATATTTGGTTATACTTTATATTATATTATAGCATTAAAAAAGAGATCATTAAGGAGTAGATGATCCAATTAAGAAAGTTGAAGTTCCAAAAAGACTAGTAGTCAATTTTATTTGTTATAAAACCAAAGTCTTGGGACTCCTGGGTGGCTCAGTGGTTGACTATCTGCCTTTGGCTCAGGTCATGATCCCAGGGTCCAGGGATCAAATCCCACTTTGGGCTCCTGTCAGGAGCCTGCTTCTCCCTCTGCCTGTGTCTCTGCCCCTCTCCTCTGTGTCTCTCATGAATAAATACATAAAATCTTTAAAAATAAATAAATAAAACCAAAGTCTTTATTTTGTGAAGGGGAGAATACTGGAAGACACACAAATGAAAGCAAGACTTAGATAAGAAATTGAAAAATGTCTGAATATTTTCTAGTTTTAATGACATAGATTAGCAAATGGAAATAATTTAAATATTCTATGTTATATGAAAATAAAATGAACTGCTTTTACTTCACTCTGATACAATAACCTATAAATTAACTCTATTGTTATAATTATGATTATTAAAATCAGGGTTCTTTGAATTGAACCTACCAATATTATAAGTTGAACATTTGAAATTGCCAATTTGGGGGCACCTAGGTGGCTCAGTCGGTGAAGTGTCTAACTCTTGATTTTGGCTCCAGTCATGATCTCAAGGCTTGCAAGATCAAGCCCCAGCATGGAGCCTGCTTAAGATTCTCTCTCTCCCCCTCTCCCTCTGTTTCTCCCCACTCTCTCCCTCTCTCTCAGAAGAAAGAAAAGTCCATTTTTGTAGGCAAGAAACAATTGAATATTGGCAATTTTAAATGGTTCAACCTGATAACACAGGCCATTGAGATCTGAGACGCGTTTCAGTGCCGTCAGGCAGAGGGCTCGCAGAGGCATTACAGTCACAGCATGGCCTTGGCTACCTGTGCTAAATGAAAGCGGGGGGGAAAAAACAAGGAAAACAAAGACAATGAATGATGGCAACCTATCCTATTTCTCATTTCAGTTCTTATGAACTCTAATTTGGTTTCATCATTTCTGGTTTAGGTAAAGGGCAGATTATAGAAAGATAAATAATAGAGGATGGGCTGTTCACAGGCATTTGTATTCCTACAGAAGTATACATGCATTTGAAGCTTCAGAAGACCTGGGTTCTCCATCACATGCCCATTTCTTATTTTTCAAGCACTTAGCAGTGTCTCCTACTATGTAAAGCTCGGAAATCCTCCCAGGTACTCTGCATATCACTTTCTTATTTTTCATGCCATTTATGAGGAGTTCATCAAATGTTTGACACATGTATGTTTTATCTTCCTACTTAGTCCCCCCCACCCAGTTCCTATCACTACATGGTACAAAGGTCTGCATATAGTGAAAAATCAAGACCTGTTGCCTGAATAAAATCAATTTCTAGTAAGATTAAGGTTGAAATTCTTGTACACCTTGAGGGACATGAGGAACAGACGAGGTTTTAGGTGGGCAACTTGTAAATTTGAGAGCATTTAAACCACTATGTAACCATATTTCCCTAATAGTTTCAAAACAAAGCAAAGATTAGCAGGTTGTGGTTCACAAAAATGACTGACTTTTCCCCAAATAAATGCAATTTTGTTAATATTAATATTTTATAGTTTCTAAATTTGTATATTCTTTTTTGCTCTTTGACTAATTCTCCAATATTTATTAATATTAATATCTCATATTTTCTAAATTTGTATATTCTCTTTTGCTCTTTGACCAATAATGCTCCTGTAAAATGTTCTTATAATCCTATATATTTGAGTGTATGCGCCTTTAACAAAGCAGGATACTATATTTGATAAACTGCCAGATGTATTTCAGATGCTTTCATTTAATTAACATTTTCTTCATGGCTTCATTTCAGATGATTTTAACACACCATCTTCTTTTTCTCAGTAACAGAAGTACAAGACGGTAAACACAGCTCTTTTGTTCGTTTGACTTTTTTGGCTCTTTGTAAATTTTTTTTTTTTTTTGGCTCTTTTTGATAGTTTGGTGTTGCAATTTCAAGCTTGGCACATACTTAAAAGAAGGGAGAGTTACTTTAAAATTGCATTAAGATTGGGAAACATTATGAAAATTGTTGTAAATCGTCCCTAGCAAGTTGATATTACTGCAGGGTAATAAAACAACTAAAATAGGCACAGACCCCCCCTGGATCTTAAAATCTGAATGTAGCCCTTATTTTTTCATACTATGGTAGATAATTAAAGATATTTCTATGCTGCATCCTGTGGCAAACATATTTCTTAAATATGATTATACTATTTGAAAATTATGCAAGCATACACATCGGAGACATTCATCTTTAAGAAATTCCTCTCAATTTACAAAATAAGAGTGACTGCATAATCTGGGAAATGAGTACTCCAAAATTTCTCCATCTTAAAAGACGTTTGTTTTGAAACATCTACTAAAAAGCAAATGATTTGTCATAGAGTCATTGGGTGGGGTTAAATGACTAGCTTTATTTATCCCTGCTTAAATAAATACTTAGGCAAAAAGAAAAAAGAAAGAAAAAAGAATAATTCTTATATTAGCCTATTATAAAAATGTTTCATTTTTTTCTGTAGTTTCAATAACTGGATCTCTCTATCTTCTCTCATAATTGACTCCACCTTAATTTTCCATTTTCTCTGGGACATCAATATTGCTTTCCTTTCTCTCCTTCTCTCTCACTCTCTGTCTCTGTCTCTCTCTCTCTGTCTTTCCATCTCTCTGTCTTTCCCTCTCTCTCCCTTCTTTTCAGCTATGTCCACAGCTATTTTATAGTCCAAAGTACTCAATAAAAACACCCCTACCCCGACCCCCAACATACAACTTACTTTTTCCTCTGTTAAACTGTGGCTGTACTTCCAAAAACCTTGCTCTATCTTCTCTAGTTCTACTGTAGACCCTTCGATTGGGATCTAGGTTTTGTTTTCTAACCATCTTACCACTTTCAATATTTAGGCCTATCTCTGTTGACCTTTTCACCCATGCAAGATGATGTCTTCATTTCGTCTTTCCTCCAATCTACTACAGAAACCTGCCATACCTACTATCTCACCCAGCATTTATTCCTGACAATCAAGGCCAAATTGAAAAGGTTGGTTCCTGCTCACTTAGGAAAGGAGATCAATATTTCCCCAAAGTATGTAATCACTTGAGAAATTATGACTTCTACCCATGATCCAGTCCCTATGAATGAATAGTCACTGCTTACTAATAGATATCCCTCATCCACTACCCAGATGATTTTTCTACCCATTTTTATTGATTTTTAAATCTTTATATTTAAATTTTATTAAATTTAATTATTATTAAATAATATTAAATTTATTAAAATATTTATATTTAAATTTTATCTGAATGTACACATACAAGGTTCTGGCTAAAGATAGACACCTTAATAAATGTCTCACAGAAAATAATGAGATTATGTCTCATTATTAGTCCTTATGTCTAGGACAACAGGATGAGAGACAAGTCAATTGTTTTATGCAAGCAGCTAGACCTCCCCCCCCATAGATGAGAGATAAAGAAAAAAAGGATGTTGCTCTGCTTATAAAGATGAAGGAAACAGTCATGCTCTTCTCTTCCAAAAGAGTCTCCTTCCTATTTCAGCTATTAGTGTGTAAATAAAATCTCAAGGAGTCAGATAACCCCATGTGTTCTTGCCTTTTAAGACACTAGAGTTGTCTACAAGTTCTGACTTCATTCCACCATGAACTATAAATACCTGGGGAGATCATGCTCCAGTCTTCCTGGCACACTAGAGGCTTAATCTGAGTATCTAGACTGGCTGCAACCATTTAGTCCACTCAGGGAAAAAAGAGAAGTTTTATTATTTTGCGTGTGTGTGTCAGAGCAATTAACTACAGAAACAGGTCAGATTCTCAAGGTATATTAAGAGTAATATATTTCTGGAAGAAGTGAAAGCAAACATTCCCTGCCTTCAAATCATATACATTTCACGTCACAGGAGACTAGAGCTTTTTGAAGGACAACTGATAAATCCAAAGAAGTTTTATTTCCCTGAAATTCAGAACATATAAATAATTTCCAGAAATCAGTAAGAAAAATGTTACTTAGAAGATAAAAAGTGGCTAAAGGATATTACTGGGCAGATCATAGAAGCAGAAAAGCCAATGTCCAATACACTTAAGAAAAAATTGCTTAATTTCACAAGTATTGAGAAATGAAAATTAAAACCAGGATGAGATCTCATTTCACATATACCAAACTTGCAAGTAATACTAATAATGTTGGTAAGGATATGAAGCAATATTGCTACTTAACACCAACTTAGCAATGGCTATCATAATTGCTTATTTCCTAAGCAATCATACTCCTGGAAAACTCTACTGTGTGTACATGTAGTAGTCAGAATACCGCCCCCCTCAAATGCCCATGTTGCAATTCTTGGGTCATATGAATATGTTAGGTAAAATGGAAAAGGGGAATTGCAGTTGTAGTTGGAATTAAGATTGTTAAAAAACTAATCTTAAATAGGAGAAATAATTCTGGATTATCCACTTGGATCCAATGTAATCACAAGCATCTTTAAACATGGAAGAAAATAGTAACAGACTTGAAAGGAAAGATAGGCAGCAACATAATAATAGTAGGGGTTTTAATGCCTACCTTCAACAATGAATAGATTATCCAGACATAAAGTCACTAAGGAAACTTCGGAATTTAGATTAGATGGACTTAGATATTTATAGACCATTCCATCCAACGTCAGCAGAAAACACATTCTTCTCAAGAAGAATGTACACATGAAATATTCTCCAGGATAGATCATATGGTAGGTCACAAAATAAGTCTTAATAAAAGAAAGATGGAAATCCTATCAAGCATCTTTTCTGACTCTAATGGTATGATACTAGAAATCTATTACAAGAAGAAAACTGAAAAATTCACAGTATGTGGAGAATGAGTCAAAGAAGAAATCAAAGGATAAATAAAAATATACCATGGGGCAAATTAAAATGAAAACACAACATACCCAAACTTCAGGGATGCAGCAAAAGTGATCCTAAGAGGGAAGTTCATAATAAAAATGCTTACATTAAGAAAGTAAAATCTTTCACATAAACAACTTGACTCTACACTGAAAGGGACTAGAAAAAGAAGAACAAAGCTGAGTTAGTAAAGAGAAGGAAATAACAAAGATTAGAGGGGAAACAAATTAAATAAAGACTTAAAAAATAATAGAAAAGATCATTGGCCGGGTGCCTGGGTGGGGCTTAGTTGGTTAAATGTCTGACTCTTGATTTCAGCTAAGGTCATGATCTCAGGATTGTGAGAGCAAACCCTGCTTTGGGCTTTGTGCTGAGCATGGAGCCTGCTGAAAATTCTCTCTCTCCCTCTGCATTTGCTGCCTGCCCCCCAACTCTCTCTCATTCTCAAAAATAAAATAAAATAAAAAAATCAATGGAATGAAGAGCTGGTGTTTTGAAAAGATAAACAAAATAGACAAACCTTTAGCTAGACTCATCAAGGGATAGGGTACATTTAAATAAAATCAATTATTATAATTGAACAAATATAACCAAAAAAATTGGACAATCTAGAAGACATGGATAAATTCCTAGAAATATATAACCTACCAACATTGAATCGTGAAGAAATAGAAAATCCAAACAGATCAGTTACTGGTAAGGAGATTGAATCAGTAATCAAAAATCTCCCAACAGGGGCACCTGGGTGGCTCAGTGGTTGAACATCTGCCCTTGGCTCAGGTCGTGATCCTGGGATCCGGGATCAAGTCCCACATCAGGTTCCTTGCGAGGAGCCTGCTTCTCCCTCTGCCTATGTCTCTGCCTCTCTCTCTATGTGTCTCTCATGAGTCCAGGACCAGATGGCTTCACTAGTGAATCTTACCAAATATTTAAAAAATTAGTACCAATTCTTCTCAAACTCGCCTAAAAAATAGAAGAGGAAGGAACATTTCCAAACTCATCTGAGGCCAGTATTACCTTGATAGCAAAACAAGACAAGAGCACCAAAAGAAAACAAAATTATAGGCCTATGTTCTTGATGAACATAAATGCAAAAATCTTCAACAAAATATTAGGTAACCAAATTCAATAGTACATTAAAAGGATCAAACTCTATGATCAAGTGGGATTTATTCAGGGGATCCAAAGATGGTTCAATGTACACAAATGTAATAGAGCTCAGAAGGAGACATTAATAATATTCATAGAATCATTAATTGTAATATTAAGGGGAGAAAAAATTGAAAATATTCAGCCATGGAATAATATATAGCAGCAAAAATGAATGAACCAGAGTAATTCATATCAATATAGATAATCATTGAGAAAATATGAGCAAGTAGAGTATAATATCATTAAATATTTAATATGCTCTAAAAGTATAAAGAAATGAAAATTATAACCACCAAATTCAGAATAAAAATTACTTGTGTATGGGAAGAATGGGATAGGAGGAGGATCTGATCAAGGAAATGTACACAGGATACTGCAGCTACATTGGTTATTTTGTAAATAAATATGGGAAATAAGTCTTGCATCATTTTTGTACATAAATTTTTAGGTCTGAATTGTTTCCCAATAGCAATCATAAGCGCTCTCCTTAAAACATGAGATCATACCAAGCCCTTGCTCGAAGCACTCAATTAAAGTTCAAACTGCTTCCCAGTGGCTAACTGGGCCCTGTAAATCTAAAATTTTTTTCTCCAAAATTTTCTCCCACTAACTTGCTTTTTTATCACTTTGCTCTGGTTACATTGATCTTTTTATTATTACAAAATTTGCTAATCTTATTCTGATCCCCAGGCCTTTAACTGGTGTTACTACTTACTGTCTACAGTACTTCTTTCACCAGAGTATTATAGTATTATTTTGTGTTAAATTATTAACTGAGTATTTGAGGACAGTAGTGGACATGGGAAGAAAGGACAGGACCACTCCTTAGAAGGGCTTTTGCTTCCCGGCTAAATTAGACTTCCTTTATGTTGTGGTCTCCATCTTCCTTATGATTGAGAAGAGCTAAGTGCTCCTACCAATGATGTATTGGAAAGAAAGCAGATCCTTGGGTGGTATTCCTGGGTAAGAAAAACAGTGGTTGAAGTTTTTTGTTTGTTTTTGGTTTGTTTGTTTTTTGTTTTTAGTGGTTGAAGTTTTTTTAAGCTCAACTTTTTCTAGGCAGAGAATCTCTTGGCCAGTGAGACTTCAGGAGAATGGGATGGATGGGGGTGATTGCTAAAAAGAATGAGCATTAAGGGCCAGGGTAGGGATCAGCCAGGATTGAACAGAATACAAAAGGAAAATTATCCTGTGGAGACGAACCCCTTAGAAAGAAACTGAGGCAAAGTAAGACTTTCCTGCAGTGCAATTGCATCTTTGGAAAGATGACACAGGACCAGTTTTCTACAACAGGGTGTGCGACAGCAAGGAGTAACGGCAGGTATAGCAGATGTGGGCTGACAAATTCAAACATCCCTTGTTGCCTGAGAATGGAAGCCTACGGAGAATCCATTTGGTGTTCTATGGTCCCTGATCAAGAGGAAGATGCTAGCTCCTGGCCTTTGGTGCCAGCTTTTTCACCCAGGAAGAAATGTGGTATTGAGGCTGGTTCTAATTAAATGCAGACAAATAAAAGTCATGAGAGTCCTTGCACCCTATGAGAGGAGCAAAAATAAATAAACATTGATTGAAACATCTACAGTCCAACAAGCCCAACGATCTCATTCTTGTTAGCATATACTGGAACAACATTCCTCTTTGCCTTTGTTATCATTTACAGTCATACTGCCAAATTTGAGAGCATCTTCTAAATAAGGGAATGATCATTAATCTCAGCTACGAATTTGTGCTGTAATTAGCTTGGAAGTCACACAAAATCTTGATTTCCTTTAATGAGAACAGGAATACCTACTATGTTCATACTGTCGGTTGCCAGCAAATAAATAGCTCCTCCTGCTGATGAACCACAGTGTCTTTTTATAGGACTGCTATTATTGTATCAAAAGTCAAAGATTGAGGAGCGAACCAATAAGGTATTAAATGCAAAAAAATAAATAAAAAATAAAAAAATAAATGCATTATTACACAATTTGGTAAACTTGATAATCCTTGCTAAAAGATAAGTAGTTGGTGGTCTATTCCTCTGTTAATAAGCATTATTAAATTAGATCAAAAGACATGTATAAGACTTTTGAAACAATTTGCATTTGAATTGAAATGTGCACACTCTTAACAGCTGGAACAATGGACAAAAGTCAGTTTCCTCTAGAGGAAAAAATAGAAAATTGCTTACCAAGATGATATCAGCATGAACAGATGATAGTTAAAGTTCTAGCTCACTGATTATAAGCACGATTTTAGAAGTCTCATTTCTGCACACTCCCTGTAGCATTATCAGTATTCAAGCTTTTTCATAAACTACACGTGTGTGGCTATGGGAAGGCAAAAGTAATTTGATATCCTGCTGTTTCACATTCAGGTTTGATATGAATGGGGATATGGAAATTTTATGGCAGGAAAGACAATTTGCTGATTCTATCCTACCTGTCTGGATCAGTAGGAGTCTTGGTATTAACGCTTGGAGCTTACTTTAAGATATATAATGACTTCATTAGATAATATGACATAAAAGTACAAGTCTTATGTTATAAGCCACTGTAGAGATGACAGTTTGACTCCATAGTTCAGTCTTTGGCTCCATCTTTGTTTCTCCACACATGCCATCTACCTCTTTCCACCACCTCCATCAATCTCCACCTTCATGACCTATAGGCTTGAACATTTATATAACTACCCAGCCTTAAAGATAAAAAGAGAGTTGGGGGTTCTCAACGTCTTTGAAATTCATTTCCTAACATTTATTTAAAAATAACAATGCTGTATTATAATTTTTATCAGGGGCATAATAATGTCACCATAGCAGCAACAAATAAATAAGTAGAAGCTAATCTGTAACATATAATCAACATCATGATGTAGAGATTGTGGTGATTGAAACATGATTTATACACACAGCACAGGAAAAAGGTGCAGCATTCTGACTTGCAACTCCTCTTCTGCATCTAAGAAAAATTATGCTTCTGAGGTGCCATTTGTAATTCAGGCTGGCACCTGAATTGGAAACACGTGAATCAAATTGGAGACACGTGAATTTTGCATTACCATTTCCAAGGAATAGGTGAATATTTGGCCTCCATTTGCTCGAATGAATTGGCTAATTCTTTGTCCTTTCCCATTAATATCTCCTGGTTAGTGTTTGCAGCTGCTAGGAGAAGTGAAGAAAGGCGAGCACTAAGTCATATCCCCCCTATATCGAGAATAGGATATGCTCGTCCATGTTGTTGCTTCTCATGACTTTTTAAAAAAGGTTTTATTTATTTATCTGACAGACAGAGAGAGAGAACACAAGCACGGGAAGTGGCAGAGGGAGAGGGAGAAGCAGGCTCCCAGATGAGCAGGGCTTGATCCCAGGACCCTGGGATTATGACCTGTGCCAAAGGCAGACACTTAACTGACTGAGCCACCCAGGTGCCCCCTCTGTGGTATCATTTAACTAACTTAGTCATTCATTTTTTAAAAACAAGATGATCCCTCTCAGTTCTATAGAAAACCATCAACTTCTTTTTTTTTTAATTTTTTAATTAATTTTTTTATTTTTATTTATGATAGTCACAGAGAGAGAGAGAGAGAGAGAGGCAGAGACATAGGCAGAGGGAGAAGCAGGCTCCATGCCCTGGGAGCCCGACATGGGATTCGATCCCGGGTCTCCAGGATCGCGCCCTGGGCCAAAGGCAGGCGCCAAACCGCTGCGCCACCCAGGGATCCCGAAAACCATCAACTTCTTAATTTGGCCACCACCCCTTCCAGAAGGGGCTGGTACATTTATAACAGGATATAGGACCAACAAAGAGAGAAGCATAAGTTTTAGCAAGGTGTCCAGGAGAGTCCACCAATACTTACTGAGCACCTGCTTGATAAGTTGCCTCACCCAGTAATGAGCACTGTGTAAAACGGTTATTTTATAGCTGGATTAGGAAAGCTCTATGCTTATGTCTGTGGATGCCTGAAATCTGGAGCTGATCTTTGGCTAAGATAAGGGCGAGATGTATTAGTCATTCGTGATTTGATGTTGAACGTTCAAACTTCCCTGGAGGCACTTGGTGGAAGCTTGTCTATGCTGTTTAGAAATGTTTCTATTGATGTTCTACACCTGTTTTAACTGGTTACACGGCAGTTTTACTTATGTGAGTAGCAGGTTATAAAGGGCCTTGCTGTAAACTTTTTCTTGGGTTCCCTTGAAATCAAGAAATACGCACTTTGCGTGTAGCTTGGTTGCTCATAATGTGAAAACAAAGCACACTCTGTGTGGCTAAGAAAGAATCTTCAGGCCTGGAACTCTTTGATGATTGCCTGTGGTGTCTTTCTCCTATTGTACCCTATATCTTTTATATTTAACAAATCTTGTGTGAGTACACCTTGAGGAGACTTGTGCATCTTTCAGTGATCTGATCCTGTGTAATCAATGCAAGAACACACTCTTTAAATTTATTTTAAGGAAAGGAAAAAAAAAAGCAAACAAGCCATAAAATTCCTTTTCTAATCACCATGGTTTGAAATAGTCACTTGGGTATGAACATTGGCATCAAAAGATTTTACTCACTAAAAAAAGAGTGATGTTATTTGGAGAATATATTTATCTCTTACTTTGCTTTTTCACTATTTGCAATGCGACAAGGGGTATCATTACAAATTAAACACACAACACACTATTAAGCATAGATAGAGATTTAAATAGTGTGTCTATATATGGCACATGTGGCATATTAGTTTCTGGGGTCAGAATCCTAGTTCCAACATTTTTAAGTTATAGAATCTTAGTCACTGCTGTTGGCTATCTGCCTCAGTTTCCTCATCTGTAAAATTAGGATGGTAGCAGTAGATTAAATCAGTCCATGAATGTCTCATAATAAGTGGTCAGTGTCAGCTATTATTAGCATTGTTATTATATTACATGGGGTTTTTTAAAGATTTATTTATTTAGAGAGTGTGAGAGAGCATGCGTGTGAGTGGGGGAAGGGGCAGAGGGAGAGGGAGAGAGACACTCAAACAGACTCCGCTGAGCACAGAGCCTGAGACAGGGCTTGATCCCACCACCCTGATATCATGACCAGAGGAGAAATCAAGAATTGCATGCTTAACGGACTCAGCTACCCAGGCCCCCCATTTATGTTATGTTTTATGTAAGGTATCAAATGGACAAAAGCATATTGAAAAGAAATTAGAACTAATCTCCATAAATTAGAGATTTTGCACATCAGGAGTAAGTTTTAGAACCGTATGACTCTTGCTTTTTAAGATTTATCTTCAACATTTTTAAGTTCATGATCAGAATAATAGTAGCACAAAAGTAAGCAGGTGAATATATTCTTTCAATTGTGAATCTCCTTGTTCCTTGATCACAGAAAATTCTATTTAAAAAAGAATGCTGTGAACTCTAAAGTGTCGTAAAAAGGTTAGTGTTACTATTCATTTGTGTCTAGGTATGGGTTTCAGCATAAGATGATGCTCTTGTTATGAGCTAGTTCTTTCTTGGGCGCATCATTTGAGTAGAGCAAAGGCATGTGAATGGCACTCAAACTACTACAATGTGATAATCACTGCGACTGAACTAGCTCAACATCTGATGTTTCGATTTCTTGATAAATCAATCTCCAAGGTTCAGTTCATTCACAGTGTGAGGCTACTTACCTGTTCAAAGTACATCAGTTTTGTCCTCCAGTTTTCATATTGACTTCCTGTCAGGGTTTGCATTGATTTTAAAGTTTTATTGTTGACGTTTAAAGCACTTAATGGCCTGATACCTTCTTATATTAATGATTTGCTTATCCCCACAGGACAAGAATAAATTTTGAGATCTTCTTCTGCTAGCTAGATGTCAGTCTTAAATGTCACCTTGAGATTCAGAGTGCAAAGGCCTTGGTGTTTTGCTCATGTTCTTTTTGAGATAAGACATTAGAAAGAAAATATCACACCTTTTCTAAAGGTCAGCAGGGCATTGTGGAAAAATATGTCGAAACCTTTGACTTATCAAATTAATGTATGTTTTCAAATTCTCAATAAGATCTGTAACAGACCAAATTCCTCAGAAATGTTAAAATAAAAATATTTAATCTATGAAATGTGGAAATCATTAAATTAATATTCTTATATGTTTTTTGAAAGTTGGGAAAGAAATGCTATCTTTCTGAGTGAAAGAATATTTTACTTGTCAACTAGGACATAAAAATAGTCATTTCATTTTCAAAGTGAATCTCTCAAAATGCAATTTTTTTATATTCTAAGATATTTATGATAAACATCATCAATGGAAAAGTGCTTTAAAATATTTTACAATCAATCATAAATAGCATTTTTGGATTTAATGCTTAATTATGAAGACTAGGTTATGCCATGTGTTTGTGATAGATAGCCTTGACCAATAGTGTATTATTAATTCCAAGAGCAATATGTGTTTTGGGTAAGGAAATAACTCTTTCACATGAGTGTAACTGTTGAAATACAATGTAGAACATTAACTGTTCATGACTGCATATAACCAATAAAAGAAGTGTTAATTCAGGATCCCTGGGTGGCGCAGTGGTTTGGCGCCTGCCTTTGGCCCAGGGCGCGATCCTGGAGACCCGGGATCAAATCCCACGTTGGGCTCCCGGTGCATGGAGCCTGCTTCTCCCTCTGCCTATGTCTCTGCCTCTCTCTCTCTGTGTGACTATCATAAATAAATAAATAAAAAATTAAAAAAAAATCTTTAAAGATTTCAAAAAAAAAAAAAGAAGTGTTAATTCATGATATAGGCAAACCAATTTCTTTTTTTTTTTTAAAGATTTTATTTATTTATTCATGAGAGACACAGAGAGAGAGAAAGAGAGAGAGAGAGAAGCAGAGACACAAGCAGAGGGAGAAGCAGGCTCCATGCAGGGAGCCCGACGTGGGACTTGATTCCGGGACTCCAGGATCATGCCCTGGGTGGAAGGCAGTACTAAACTGCTGAGCCACCGGGGCTGCCCGGCAAACCAATTTCTATGTGCTATTATAATCTATGAAAGAAATCTCCTTTATCACCCACCTACCTACTTATCTACCTATTAGTTTGCTTGGAATCTTATTCGATCCAATGTCTTGTCTGTCATTTGCCCTATTGACCTCTGATGTTTGATCATTTACAAATATATCAAATCCTCTGCACATAAGGTAAAGTACAAGGAAGTATTTTTGAAAACATTGAATGCTAGACAAATGTGACATATTGCCATAATTTTACTATTATTTTCTATGAAGGAATGTTTTCCCTATAAAAGTGACCCGATTTCAGAAGTTCTCCTTCTTACTATGCCATTTTCCCCACATACTTTGTCCCTACAGATAGGTAATGGGATTCCCTCAAATAGATATGGTAAAGGAAAAACTGTAAATGTCTATAATATGGATGAAAATAAAACAAAATACCTTTCCTAGGACACTTTAGGTAAGATCCTTTGCTAATCGTTCAAATCAAAATACGAAAGGTGAAAGATGAACTGTTAATTTATGGTTAAAAGAGATTTTTAAACTATATAGCTCTATATAGCTCTAATGTGAACTTTTTATTATTTGGAAGTTTAAAGTTTTTCATGATATGAATGACTTGATTTGTATAACAATAGGTTAAAATCGATAACCCATTGTTTTAACACCGTTCATGGTACAATTTTCTTATGTTTGCAAATAAGTTCTATAGTATATGAAGAATAAATGTGGTTAATATATCTGATACTTTGGAGTTCATTATCACTGAGAAATTTACAACAAATCTACTTCATGACATAATATATAAAGTACATATATATCATGTGTTGACACTGATTTAATGCTATTGAAAGTTTTATGACTAAATCCCTAATCAGAGGAAATACTGAAAATTAGATATTTAGCAGGCTCTTCTTAGTTTTAAAAGTAATCCATGGGCTCAGCTATAAAGTTAATTTTTTAAAAATATTGTAAGCTATACAATTTCAATAATTAAGATATTACAAATATTAATGCAATTTATTTTGGACATTGGGTTTCTGATATTATTTAGGTTAGATGCCTCAATATTCTTAATTGGTCTCTTCTCCTTAGAGGGCATCTTCTTTTTACATATCCTAAAATAGCTTTTATTGTGTTTAAAATTTTATTCATTCATATATCTAGTTTGCAATTATATTCATTAGATTATTGTTACTAGGTTAAGCCATATAAAATTATAGATATCTGATAGTTTTTAACCTACAGATGTGTTAGCTTGAGATTAAAAAACAACAGCAACTGGGTACCAGAAGGGCAAATAAAAAGAAAGACTTTAATCCTTGGTGGGTGACCAACTTTTTAAAAATCGCTTGTCTTCCTGTATTAAAATGATGCATTATACAATATATAATAATGTAATGCAAAATAAAGAAAATTCCATTTATACAGAAATGTACTAAAAACTTTATAGTATTAAATTAATTTATGCTATATATTTTACTTATAGTAAAACATTTATTCTCCATAAATGTGCAATACACCTTTCTAAGGCTTTGTTCAAAGACTTCATAACAGCATACAACTTTGACTCAATACTTTTATGAACACAGATACGGAGTTTTAATATTAGACTTGTTATTTTATCTAGTAAATTTGTATAGTACACTATAAGATCCTGCAGTAGAAATGGATTTCATTGTTTTCCATCTTATTTTCTGGCCTATGAATAGAAGGTATGTGTTTTCTGTTAATATGATAGAATGCATCATTTTGGCACATACTGTTAGTTACCAAAACTCTACAGTAGCAATTCCTTATGAAATTCGAGTTTCTTGGAATTATCTAGATATATGGCTTCTCCTGGGAAAATTCTTCAGGCTTCCATAATTGCATCTAATCAATTTTTAGGTCTTCCACAACTATTGACATATTAGGAACAATTGGCTTTTTCTGGGGTACCATTGTAGTCATTAGATTGTGTCTTCTATATTTAGATATTAAGAACCTTATTTGGATTTAAGAACCTACTTGGTTCTTAAATAGGAACTCTGAACAGAAGCAAATACTTAGTTTATTACAAAAGGAAATGTATAATTCATTTTACTAAAGATTTGGGTTAAACTGCACTCTGTTATTGTTATTTCTAACGCAAAGTTTCTAACTCTGAGAATAATGTATCAGCCCAGAGACTGGTAAGGTAAGGTGATGATCTTGTGGTTTAAGAGTAAGAGGGGGTTACTTCTGTTCATTTCACATATTGATTTTGTCTTCTTTTAATTTCTAATTTTGTCTCATTGATGCCTGTGCTAATCGAAGTAACTGTTATTATCTCTTGTTCTAATAATAATGCCAAGCATTTATCTCTTAACAACCTAAAGTCCAGTTATTACTCTTTTTTTAAAGATTTTATTTATTCATGAGAAACACAGAGAGAGGCAGAGACACAGGCAGAGGGAGAAGCAGACTCCCTGCAGGGAGCTCCATGCAGGGAGCCCCACAGGGGACTAGATCCAGGGACCCCAGGATCATGCCCCGGGCCAAAGGCAGGTGCCAAACCCCTGAGCCACCCTGGGATCCCCAGTTATTACTCTCAATGGGGGAACAGAGGACTAGCTGAGGACAAAGCAGAAGGCTGGGGCAGCACATTGACAAGTCCTTGAAATAGAGGGACATTCCTTTAAGGATTCAACTGCCTCTATGTTAATACTTTGCTAAAGGCAAAAGGCAATCTCAGCCCCACCCCCAGAAGCCTGTAAATCTACTTTAACATATAAAAATTCCTTTAGAAGTTTCCTTTATCTCTAAACCCCCAAGATACGTGTTGGCAATCATCCCCCAAGCACAAGGCCCACTGATACACATTTGAAGGGTCTGTTGACTAAGGCTTTATTAGATGGTAATAAGTGACCTTTTACCAACAATAGCCAGCCCCCTCAAGGTCCTGGAAACCTTGCTGCCTACATTCCTTAGAGAGTATGCTATCCCAAAACCCCTCCCAACTCCCAGGTATATAATCAGCCATCCCTCACAGGCCCGGGGTAGCAATTCTCCTGCCCATGGGTCCTGTCCCCCTGCTTTATTAAAACCACTATTTTTGCACCAAAGACATCTCAATAATTCTTTCTTGGTCATCAGCTCCTGACCTCACCCCACCAAACCTCACCTCTGTTCCAAAACTTCATCACTCTCATAGACTTTGTTTTTGATTCACACATTCTCCTGGGATATCAGAAAAGGCAGGTTCACCTGTAATCTTCAATCAGTTCCAGCTTCCATGCTCTGTTCCCCACATTAGCCTCACTTTCACCCCCAGGTCTCTGTGCTACTGGTTTCATTGTTAGAAGAAAGTTTTCTGTAAGTGTTCTAGCTCATTTGGTCAACACCGACGGAAAAAGCTGTGAATTGACTATGGCTTTTTTTCAGCTCTGAAAAAGTAGGTTTTTATGTTGAAAACCAAATAAAAATACTCTAAGAATTAGTTTGTGCAGAAAGTGAATGACTGCATCCTGCAGGATACTTAAAGACAAATCCTTTCTGTGCCTATCTCATCTCTTCCCTGTTTTGTTTTGTTTTGTTTTGTTTTGTTTGGGCCACAGATAGGGTAGCTTAAATATAAACATTTCCTTCTCACGATTCTGGAGATGGAAAGTTCAAGATCAAGAAACACACAGACTCAGTGTTGGGTGAGAGACCACTTCCTGGATCATAGACAGCAATCTTCTCACTGTGTAACCTCACATGAAGGGGAAAAAGAACTCTGTAGGGTTATTTTATAATAGCACTAAACCTGTTCATGAGGAATCCACCCTCATGATCTAATCACCTCCTAAAGACCTTACTTTATAATACTTAATGTTGGGGGTTAAGATTCCAACATATGAATTTTGAGGGAGACATAGGATTCAGTTCATTACACCCACTGAATTCAATTTAAATGCACTGAATTTTATTCAGCTCAAAACACTAGTCTCAGAACTGGGTATATGATGCTGGGGAGAATCTGGTCTTAGGTCTTATTAAGCATATATTATAGTGCTGTAACAGGGAGAGGTAAAAACTGCCTGAGAACACACAAAGTAACTAAATCAGTTTGGAGAAAGGGGAATAATCAAAGAGGTACATTTTGAAATATAAATGATACTTTGCCACATGGAGGGAGGGAGTAGGGAAGTGGTATCTAGGAAAGGGGATGCCACACGTGCAAAGGCATGGAAGCACATGTTTATGGCCCATTAAGGGACAGAAGGCATGGTGTTGGAGACAGAGATAATGGATGAATCTGGAATCACAGATGGAACCATCTTGGATCCTATGTACTTTGTTTAATCTCTATCTTGAGGGCTTTTGGATTTCTGATTGACCATGAGCCTCATTATCATGATAATGGGATCTGTGGCTTATCTTGATATAGGAGTTCTACCAACAGGATGCTATTGTGGTGCAGACATCACTGTGGAAACTAATAATGTATTACTACTTGTTAACTCTGTTTATGGTGATAATGTCTGGATATCACTTCAATGTCCATCATTTCATCATGGAACATGCAGAAACAAAATACTATGAAATAACTGCAAAATAAGGATTGTGATATTGAGGAAAATGGCAATAGTGTGTTGCATTGCTTGATCATGTAGGGGCCAAGAGCAGACTGCCCAAGACAGGCTGCTTTGGCATGAACACTATTTTGGGTCAAAGGTGATCAAAATCCAGCAGCTGGAGGAAAAGCTCTCTTTCTCTTCCTCAACTGCCTACACTTACATTGGAAAGGAGAGCCTGTGTAGGAAAACAGCTATCAACAAAGATTCCCCTTTACTGGAGGAACTTATCTGCATAATAGGACAACCTTTGTTTTCCAAACATCTCCTTTCTTCCTGCGGGGTGCCTTCCTCTCCTTTGTATCCTCAGACCCTGCTACTCTCCCTAGTTCATATAAGCTTCATGTTGCCTCTTTGTCTTTGGAATTTCATGTCCGTGTGGATTCTCTGCATATACACCTATTAAATTTGATTTTCTCCTGTTAATCTGTCTCATGCAAATTTGATTATAAATCCAGCTAGAAGGACCCTAGGGCAGAGGAAGATCTTCCTCCCTGGTAATTACATAACTCATAAAAGGTGAATCATGGTTTAAAATTTAGTTGTTGCTGTTTTTTAAGATTTATTTGACAGAGAGAGAGAGAGAGCAGGAGAGTGCAAACACACAAGCAGGCAGTGCGGCAGGCAGAGGAAGAGAGAGAAGCAGCACCCAGAGGAGCAGGGAGCCTGATGCGGGGCTCGGTCCCAGGATGCTGGGATCATGATCCCAGCCTAAGGTAGATGCCCAACCCCTCTAAGCCCCCTAGGTGTCCCCAAATTTAGTTCTTTTAACTCCTAGTCCAATTCTTCACTATCACTAAACCGTAAATGTGAATTTTTCTTACAAATGAGAAAAATATACTTTAGTAGAATGTTTTAATTCATTTATTCCACAAAATGAATAAATTTGATATCATTCAATCACTATTAAGTACTCATATTTTTCTTCTCAATGTGATATCTTTACACATAGGATATAGATCTCAACATACAGTAGCAAAAGATTTGCCTAATATTGGTAGAATTGTGCCCAAAATTGCGAATCCGAGAAACCACCAAGGAGCCAACACCAATGCAAGCACACGAGGGTTTATTAGGAAGCTCGAGTTTGGGCCCAAGTATCCCCGACACGGCGGAGCAGGGGCTTGGACCCCAAGGGGGGTTCCAGCTGGGTTTTTATGGGCTGGTCTAGGGGATTTTCAGAAGGGATGAAGGAAATTTTTTTTTCTTTTCATTCCGATATGGGGGAAAGGGTGGGGGAGTTTCTTAAGCTCTGTTTTCATTCTGATATGAGACTTTCTGTCAAGGACTGTCTGCAGTCTTTCTTGGAACTGACTTGGGCTACGGGCCGCAGCTGTTGACTTTTACTTATCTAGGGCCTTAAGATGGTAGCCAGAGGTCTTATCTCTTTCGGCCTCCACATTTCCCCCTCTCAGAGGAACCTCAGGAAAGACCCAATCATAGGTCCAAGCTGGTTTTAGCAACAAGGTCCAGTGGCTGATATTATTGTCTGAGTACCATGAGCTGAACTGTGGTGACTAAAGCCACTAGTCTGTTAATGAGACAGGGCTCAAAGGTCAGAAGGAGGAAGAGGATGATGAGGGGCCGGCTAAGGAGGACGACAAGCCAGGGGGAATGACTGAACCAGGATTCGAACCACCCCTGTTGCTGCTCTCGCTCTTGTGTTCGCCTGGCCAGGCCTTCCCTGACCTTTGCCATTGATTCTCAGACTATCCCTGAGTGGTCAGTGTAGAAACAGCACTCCGTTCAGGGCACCACAGATTCCCCCTTGCCTAGAAAAATTAGGTCTAACCCACTCCTGTTTTGGAGCTCCACTTCAGATAAAGATGTTAGGGAATCTTGGAGGTGGGAAGTGGAGGTCTCTATGTGCTCTATGTCTACATCCATGGCAGCCCTAAGGCTACTGTAGTGGGAAGCCTGGGTGGCCAGTGAGGCAATACCTGCTCCTGCGCCAGCCAAACCAGTCCCTAGTAGGGTGGCGATGGTGACAGCAGAGATGGGCTCTCGTTTATTTCGCTCGTGGGTACCCGGGTCTATCCATTGAAGTACCTGCTCATCTGAATGGTAGATGATTCTAAGGAGTAGTTGAACCAGCACACAGAAGCCCCCGGTTCTGTTTATAACCTGTCTGTGAGTGCAGGGAGTTAATCCCTCGGAACAGGCCCACCAGCTGTCTTGGCGCGGTAGATGATACCCTGTACGGTTTATAGGCTGTGTAACGTTGCACAGATTCTGGTAGTGGAGAGGAGGAGGGCCTATGCAGAGCCCCTGGCCTGACACGGATTGTAAGGTGAGGCCTTTACTAAAAGGCTTTTGGTTCCACCTGCAAGCATTAGGGTCCGTGGTTGTGTTATATTGACCCATTATTGCAACTCTTTCATAGAAGGGGGGCCGGATGTCATAGCACAGCCAGCAGGATCGGGTAAGGTTGGGTTTAGTTGCATTGAGGAGTTTGTAAGTCTGGGACATCAGGGCCCAAAGAGGGTGTTGAGAAGGGTCGAGGGGCAGGGGAGCGGGGTGCACGGGAAGGTGAGTCGGGACTGGGGTGCCCCAGCTGGACGGGTTGTGGGAGGAATTCAAAGGGGGTGCTGTAGATATTGCCTGAGAAGACACTAGCACATTGTTTGGGCCTAAGGCAATTGGGTTAGTCAGGGGTCGCTGCTCGAGTCTGATTCCGAATATCGCCCTGGGATCTCCTGGGAAGATTCTGTTTTTTTCATAAAGTCTTATTTCCCAAAAGCGTCCAGTATTCCAACTTGTCTCTGCCTGTCCTTTAGGACTGAAGGTAATCTTTACCAGATTGCAGGTGTCTTTGCTATGTTTAGGGCCTATTTTAGAGCATTGGCCTATAGGGCCAATTCGTTGACTGATATCAGGTCATCCCTTATTGGGGGATCCCACCAGGTGTGGCCAGTGGAGACGCAGTTCCATGAGGAGCAATAGTAACTGCTGTGCCCCCACATTGTTAGGCCTTTTTCCCAGTGTGTCCCGGGCAGACATAAAAATGGTGCTAATGAAAGCCCAGTCCCAGGTTAGTTGAAGGAGTTAAGCTAAGTCAAAAATTAAAGAAGGAAACCAAGTCCTGGGTGGATGCAACCCGGTGGTGACATTTAAAATTTCTCCCATGGCTGCGTTATGAACTATCATCCATGTCAGATTTTGTGGTGAGTGGGGTTAGTTTCAGCCTTGAGGGGATACAGCGCAAGTAATATTAGTGGGGTAAGTGGGAGCGACGCAGTCTTAGCTTTAGGGGATTGTCCTTGTCGGACTGACTTCTATTCTGGAACAAAGTCCTTGAGGATGGTGTGTGGATCAGCAGGCCGGATGTGGGTGTAGTGGACCCAGGGAGTTACTCCATCGACCTTGAGAGCGGTGGGAGTGGTCAGGATCACGATGTAAGGTCCCTTCCAGTGAGGTTGGAGTGTCTGCTGTTGATGTCTCTGCATGTACACCCAGTCACCTGGCCAATATCGATGGGGGTCTGGAGGTGGCCCAGTCTCATAGAGGGCCCTCAGCTTAGGCCACACCTGCTCTGGGCTCTTTGTAACATTTGGAGGGAGAAAAGAAGTTGTTGATCATCAAATTCAGCAAGCACCTCAGGTTTTAAATTGGGGATAATAGGTGGAGGAAGACCGAACATGATCTCGTAGGGGGTCAGTCCCATCTTATATGGGGAGTTCCTCATCCTACATAGGGCGAAGGGGAGGAGAGTCACCCAGGCCCCGCCAGTCTCCAGGGCTGATTTAGTTAAGGTCTCCTTTAATGTTCTGTTCATCCTCTCTACCTGTCCTGAGCTCTGGGGCCTATATGCACAATGTCATTTCCAATCTGCCCCAAGTACTAGGGCCATTCCCCGTGTTACCTTAGAGACGAATCCTGGGCCGTTGTCTGACCCAATCTTAACAGGAAAACCATACCTCAGTGAGATTTCTTCCAGCAGTTTCTTGGTCACGGTCTGTGCCGTTTCATGTTTGGTGGGAAATGCCTCTGTCCACCCTGAAAAAATATCTACAAACACTAGTAACTACCTGTATCCGTATTTTCCAGGTTTTACCTCAGTGAAGTCCACTTCCCAGTAGGCTCCTGGGTGATCCCCTCGGAGCTGGGCGCCCGGGTTAGACCCATGGGCGGTGGCATTAGTTAACTGGCATGCATGGCAGCTCGCCCCAATCTGCTCCATCTTTGCTCGAGAGTCTTTAATAGTGATCTTTGCATGTCGTATGAGGTCTTCCATCTTCCTTGTCCCCATATGAGTACCCCGATGCATTCTGGATAGGCCTTGTCGTCCTAGATCCTCTGGCAGGGTGATGCTGGAGCCTACAGCCCTCCACCAGCCACGCAAGCACTGGGTCACAGGCAAGCATTTGAACCAGTGTAAGTTCGCATCAGTATAGTTGGGGGTGTCGGGCAGGGAGGGTGCCCCCAGATAGGGCAGCGTGGTTGCTAAGACCTGGGTCATCGAAAGGGCTGCCTCCTTTGCTTTCGAATTGGGGAGCCAGTTTCCCCTGGCTACTGGGGTGTCTGTTCTCTGGTGTCCCGGACAATGGATGATGGCTAGGGCCCTGGGCAGCCAGAGGGCCCAAGGACCTCAGTTCTGTTTTGAACAGTCTTTCCCTCTGCTGTCAGAAGCCCTCTCTCCCTGTAAAGGGCTCCGTGGATGTGAGTGGTGGCGAGGCCGTACCTGCCATCAGTGTAGATGCCTATTCGTGTACCTTCCCCCATGGTCAGCGCCTTGGCCAGAGCATCAGTTCTGCCCATTGAGCCGACTTTCTGCCCAGCTGGCCTCCGTTTCTATGGTTAGGGCTGCCCCCACATGTCTGACTCCTTCCGGGACAAAACTGCTGCCGTCCATGTACCAGGGGGTGTCTGCATTCAGCAGTGGCTGCTCCTGGAGATGGGCTCCGACTCCGTGCACCTGTGCCAGAAATCCTGGACAGTCATGAAGAGAGGGTCCCAGTCTGGGGCAGGGAGTAGTGTCGCCGGATTCAGGGTTGTCGGTGGCTTGAATAAAGTCCTGGTGGGGTGTAGCAGCAGGCTCTGATAATGGGTCAGATGGGCATTGCTGATGCAGTGGTCCAGGGGCTGTTTGAGTTTCCCCTCCATAGCATGTGGGGTGGTGACATGCAGTTCTTGCCCCATGGCCAGCTTGTCTGTGTCCTTGACCATAGTGGCCACCACGGCAATAATTTTTAAGCATGGGGGCCATCCAGCGGCCACCGTGTCCAGCTTTTTGGAGAGAGAGGCTATGGGTCTCTTCCGGGGACCTAAGTACTGGACAAGGACCTCTTTTGCCACCCCATCTTTCTTGTCTACATACAGGTAGAAGGCCTTGGCTAGGTTGGGCAACCCGAGAGCTGGGGCAGACAAAAGGCCTGTTTAAGGTCATTAAAAGCTCTGTTCATGGCCTCTGTCCATTCAAAATTTTGTTGGTGCCTGGTGGCCTCATAGAGGGGTCTGGCCATCTCAGCAAAACCTGGAATCCATAGTCAACAGAATCTTGGTGACCCCAGGAATTCACGTACCTGGCGGACAGTTTTTGGCTGTGGGATCCTTAGGATGGTTTCCTTCCATGCATCCATCAACCATCTCTGTCCATCCTTTAATTTGCACTCTAGGTAGCTCACCTCTGCTCTGCAGATCTTGGCTTTTTTAGCTGAGACCCAGTATCCTAGGGCCACTATGGTCTGGGGCAAGTCCCTGGTTCCTCGCAGGCATGTGGCCTGGTCCTCCGCCGCCAAGAGGATATCATCTACATATTGCAATAAGGTCAAATGAGGGTGCTCGGAATGGAACTCACCCAAGTCTTCATGTAAGGCCTCATTGAAGATGGTCAGTGAATTTTTGAATCCTTGTGGTAGTCAAGTCCAGGTGAGCTGGCCATTGATGCCTTTCTCAGGGTCCATCCATTCAAAGGTGAAAAGGTCTTGGCTCTTGGGCGCTAAAGGCAGGCTGAAAAAGGCATCTTTTAAATCTAATACTGTATACCAAGTTTTGTCTGGAGGCAGGGTGGAGAGGAGGGTGTATGGGTTTGGGACCATAGGGTGCATATCCTCTACTTGCCAGTTGACTTCCCTTGTCCTGGACCGGCCTGTAACCGTTAGAGTGCGGTTTCTGCACCGGCAGCAAAGAGTGCCCCAGGCCGACTGGCAGGGCCTCTATATGTCCGAGTCCAGTAGTCGCCGTATGTGGGGTGTGATTCCTGTACATGCTACGAGAGGCATGGGGGATTGGCGGACCCTGACAGGGTCTGCCCCTGGCTTTAGTTCTATGTATATGGCCAGTCAGTGCCGGGCCAGCCCGATTCCCCCAGTTTCTGCCCATGCTTGGGGAAATTCCCGCAGCCAACGGTCAATGTCAGTCACTGGGGCTGAGGGTGTTTGGTGGAGACGATATTCATCTTCTAAACTCAGGACAAGCACCTGCATTGGGTGCCCCTCCTTGTTTAGGATTTCTGCCCCTTCGGGGTGGAAGTGAATTTTTGCCCCCGTCTTGGTGAGCAAGTCCCGACTTAACAACGGGTAGGGGCACTCAGGGATGACCATGAAGGAGTGGGATCCCCGGCCCATGCTGAGATCCCCAGTTCTTCGGGTAGTCCATGAGTACTGTTCGGTGCCCATGGCCCCTTGCACCCATGAGGTCTTGCTTGCCAATTTCCCTTGGGGTTGTAATAAAACCGAGTGTTGTGCCCCAGTGTCCCATTCAACGGTTGCCCCTCCACTCTGAGAGTTAGTTACCCTGGGCTTGGGGAGGGGTGCCGAACCCCAACTCCCCTATCGTCCAGGTCCTCTATCTCCAAGATCTTGGCAGGGGCCTCAGGTCTTTTGTTAGGGCAGCTTTTCACCCAGTGGCCCTCTTCTTTGCAACAAGCACATTGGTTTTTGTTCAGTCTGGGGCACTCCCGACGGGGACCAGGGCCATCCTCCGTACCTGTCCCTAAAGCCAGCTTCTTGAGGTGCCTCCGTCTTTCCTGTGGGTCGTCCATGGTTGTGGCCAGCAGGATCTTGGCCAGGTTTTGGGTCTGCCGGTTGCTTGCTTAGTTTAGTTTGTTGCTCTTCCGGACTTTATTATTATAGACTTTCTGCTACTGTTACTAAGTCCTGCAAGCTCTTCTCTCCTAGCCTCTCTACTCTTTGCAATTTCTTTTTAATGTCCAGAGCGGCCTGGTTAACAAAGGCCATGATAATTTCTGGGGCTCCTGGGTTCATGGGGTGCACTGCCTAAAAGCCTCCATGACTGTCTCTAAGAGGGCTGCTGGACTCCCATCCTTACCCTGCCTCACACCATAGACCTCGGCCAGGTCGGTAGGTTTGCGTGCAGCAGCCTGGAGACCTGCCAGGTGAGTCTGGCGGTGGACCCGGGGCCTCTCCTTACCTTCAGCCGAGTTGTGGTCCCAGCTGGGGTGGGATAAGGGAAAGGATGAGGTCCAGGTTTTGAGTCGGCTGTCTGTCCTCTCCCAGGACAGACTTCCAGGCTTCCACCTGAATTCATTCTTTCTCTTCGATGGTGAAGAGAACCTGCAAGAGCTGTTGGCAGTCATCCCAAGTAGGCTGGTGGGTAAAGAGAACAGGATCTTAAAGCCCGATTAGATCTCTCAGATTATCAGAGAACTTTGCATTCTGGCTTTTCCAATTATATAAATCACTGGTGGAGAATGGCCAATATAACATCGGCTGCCTGCCGGTCTCATCAGGGGCCCATGGTTGGAGGGGAAGGGCGGGGGAGTCGGCCACCCTGCGATAGGGACTGGGGCTGCCCAGTGGGTCCATCCGCGCACACAGGGACTCCCTCATCTGGGAGGGGTGGCGCCCCTTCTGCAGCTTCCCCGGTGCTCCCGATGGAGGGGTGGTAGGTAGGGTGAGGGGGCATCCAGTAGGGTGGCAGGAGGATCAGGTCCTCTGGGGAGAAATCCTGCAAGACCGGATAAAGGGGCACTTGGGTCTTAGAGTCGGTCTCCTTCTCGGCTTTCCGCAGGGCTAGAATCTCAGTGGGTCCTGCTTTGGAGGGTAAAAATGGTTTTAGCCAAGGAGGGGGATCCTCGATCATGTCCTGCCAGACCAGGATGTAGGGCACCTGGTCAGAGTGGCTGTCTGGTTTGTCCCTGAAGATCAGGGCCTTAACTTGTAAGATAATAGGTAGGTGGAAAGTTCCTTCTCAGGGCCATCCTGCATCAAAGGTTGGCCATTCTGACATGTGATAAGTCTGAAATTTGCCACTCCGTATGTCTGTGCTCAGATTATGAGCTCTTTCCCTAACGTCCGAGAAGTGGGAGAGCATAGGAACAGGGGGTGGTTTGTGTCTGCCCCATTATGTCCCCTGTCCACAGCAAGGCACAGACAGTTAGGACACTTAACAAAGACACAGTAACGCAGACAAACGTTCCAGTGTGGCCACAGAGACAAAACAGAAAGTCAACCGACGGGCTGGCAGTCGGCCGTCCTCACAGATGAGGACCACGTCCTCCTTACAGATGAGGACTTCATCTTCCTTACAGACGAGGAGTTCTGTCCTCCTTACACACAGACACTCCATCCTCCTTACAGATGAGGACTCCCGTCCTTCTTACAGATGGGAACTTCATCCTCTGTACAGATGAGGACTTCATCCTCCTTACAGATGAGGAGTTCTGTCCTCCTTACAGATGGGGACTTCTGTCCTTTTTATAGATGGGGACTTCATCCTCCTTACAGATGGGGACTTCCATCCTCCTTACAGATGGGTACTTCATCCTCCTTAGAGATGAGGACTCCCGTCCTCCTTACAGATGAGAACCCCATCCTCCTGGTGGGGGGCAAGGGACATCCCCTAGACCCCTGTCAACAGCCCGCCAGCGCGTCCACCTAAGCCAGTGTCAACCTAGCACAGATTGCAATTCCTACAGGTAGAAATACAGTATAGAGCTCTCAGAGAATATGCATGCAACAGGTAGAAAAAGTTGAGTACTCACCAGGTGTGGAACCCTCCGGATGGGGTCCTGGGGATCTCTTGGATCCCGACGAGCCCCTAAATGTGCCCAAGATTGCGTACCCGAGAAACCACCAAAAGCCGACATCCATGCAAGTGCAGGAAGGTTTATTAGCAAGCTCGAGCTTGGCCCAAGTATCCCCAACAGAGTGGAGCAGGGGCTTGGACCCCAAGGGGGGTTCCAGCTGGGTTTTTATGGGCTGGTCTAGGGGATTTTCAGAAGGGATTAAGGAAATTTTTTTTCCTTTTCATTCCGATATGAGGGAAAGGGTGGGGGAGTTTCTTAAGCTCTGTTTTCATTCCGATATGGGTCTTTCTGTCAAGGACGGTCTGCAGTCTTTCTTGGAACTGACTTGGGCTACGGGCCGCAGCTGTTGACTTTTACTTATCTAGGGCCTTAAGATGGTAGCCAGAGGTCTTATCTCTTTCGGCCTCCACAGAAAGGTCTTATCTCTTTCGGCCTCCACAACCTGTCTTAATTGTTGGTGTCATCAAAATATGTTTATTTCTTCGGATTATCTTCCCATTACAGAATTCAGCATTTGGCACCATGAGTACTAAACATGGAAAAAGTTTTCTCAAGAGTTACCAAGCTTACAAAAATAGAAGATCCAAAGTTCAAAAGTTCAAGCTTATTAAAATAAAAGGTCCATCATCTAAGGAAAGAAAACTAGTTTAATTACTTATAAGAAATACAAAATTTATATCCATCCCCCAACAAAAGTAATTTGATGCAGGAATTCATGAAAAGATAATTAAACACTATTAGTCTGTATGTAATTCATGTAAATCTGAGTTGTACTACACTACAGTGGTATGCTTTGGTAATTTTGTGGGGGCGAATGAAAATAAAAAAGGAAAAGATTTTTGCCAGTTTCCTTCTTCTGGCCTAAGACTTGGTTAGAAACCTTGGCAGGTGTGTTCATTCTTTGAGGTCACTGAGGAATCATTAAATGAATTACTTCAACTGGCATTTAATGGCACTAGAGGTTTAAATCATGAAAGCATATTCCTATAAGCCTAAATTATTCCCGGGGAATATTTTATAGGTAATGTGATAAAATCCTGCTGTTATTTTGTTTTGTCTAGAAGAGTTAGTAAAGGAGCAATTTTAGAAAATAAGTAAGCCTATGTCCTATTGCACTTTTTTTTTTTTTTTTTAGATCATGGTGTTTTGGTTTATGCATTGCGTGTAAATTCCAAATGACTCCACGGTGATAATGGGAAGTCATACACAGTTGACCCTTGAACAACACAAGTTTAAGTGCGTGGGTCCACTTATATGTGCATTTTTCTTGACACATACACTGCAGTGCTGTAAATGTATTTTCTCCTCATTGTGATTTTTCTCAAAAACATTTTCTCTAGCTTATTTAATTGTGAGAATATAGTATATAATAACTTACAAAAAATGTGTTAATCAACTTTTATGTTATCAGTAGCTTATTTGTAGTTAAATTTTAGAGGAGTCAAAAGTTATGCACAGATTTTTGGCAGTGCAGGGAGTCAGTGCCCTCACCCCTATGTTGCTCAAGGGTTAATTGTGTGTGATTATTTTATATTGAGGTTATAACTGATATGTAATAAACTACACACATATAGAGTGTGTAAGTTCAATGATTTTATATGTGTGTTCAACCATCAAACTAATACCACAATCAGGGATCCCTGGGAGGCTCTGTGGTTTGGTGCCTGCCTTTGGCCCAGGGCACGATCCTGAAGTCCCAGGATCGAGTCCCGCATTGGGCTCCCGGCATGGAGCCTGCTTCTCCCTCTGCCTGTGTCTCTGCCTCTCTCTCTCTCTCTGTCTATCATGAATAAATAAATTAAAAAATCTTAAAAAAAAAAACTAATACCACAATCAAGGAAATGAGGATATTAATTACATCCAAAGATTTTCTTAGGCTTCTTCATAATTTCTGTCCTGCCCCTCTTGGTTTTCCCCAAGCAACCACTGATTTGCTTTCTCTTACCGTAGTTTGCATTTTCTAGAAATTTATATACCTGTAATCATACCGTATGTACCCTTTCTGTCTGGCTTCTTTCCCTCAGCATAATTATTTTGTAACTTATCTATGTTTTTTTGTGTGTTGATAAGTCATTGCTTTTTATTGCTGAAAAGTATTTTACTGTGTAGATATACTGCACTTTATTTATTTATTCACCTGTGGATAACATTTGTGTTGCTTCTAGTTTGGGGCTATTAATAAGTAAATAGCTATGAACACTTACATATACTTCTTTGTATGGAAATTCACTTCCTTATCTCCTTGGGTAAATATGTAGGATTGTAACAGCCGTGTTATATGGTAGATGTAACTTTGAACTTTTTATGAAAGCTTTTATATTTAGTTAGTTTTTTTTATGGCACGGCATGTGATCTTACTTGGTAAATGTTCTCAGTGCACTTCTGACAAATATTTTTTTCCACTTTTTCCTGGATGGAACATTCAAGAAATGTCAAGTAGTTTAAAATGATTGAATTGCTGTTCAAATTTCCTATTTCCTTACTGACATTTGTGCATAGTTAATCTATCAGATATTGAGAGAAGAGTATTGAAATTTTGTACCATAATTTTAGATTCATCTATTTCTCTTTTTGGTTCCATAGTTTTTGTTCCATGTATTTTATTAGGTGCATAATGTTGAGAATAGCTATACGCACTAGATGCATTCACTTACATATCATTTTGAAATATACTTTGTCTAATATGACTATAGAAACTCCAGATCTCTTTTGATTAATATTAACATTTTACACATTTCTCCATTCTTTCACATTTTAAAAGTTGAAGTGTTGACATATAGCAAGTTTCAGGTGTATGTGAGATCACTCCTGAGCTGGAACCAAGAGGCAGATGCTTAACCAAATGTGCCACCCAGGTGTCCCTACAATATTATCCACGGGGGTGTCCCCGTGCTGTACTTTTCTTTCCTGTGATCTATTTATTTTATAGCTGGAACTTTGTACCTCTTGATCACCTTCACCTATTTCACTTATGCCTTCAACTCTTTTCCTACCAGCAACCACCAATGTATTCTCTGTATTTGTGGTTTTGTTTGTTTTTTTAGATTCCACATATAAATGAAATTATATGGTATTTGTCTTGCCTTGTTTGATTTATTTCACTTAGCAAAATATCCTCCTGGTCCATCCATGATGTCACAATAGCAAGATCTCATTCTTTTTCATGGCTGAATAATATTCTATTGTGTGTATACATATTGGTATGTATGTGTGTGTATACACACCAGATCTTCTTTATACCTTCATCTACAGATGGATATTTAGGTTGTTTCAATATTTTGGGTACGTAGATTATGCTTTAGTAAACATAAGTGTGCATATATCTTTTCAAATTAGTGTTTTTGTATTCTTTGGGGAAAATACCCTGTAGTGATATACTGGATCCTATGGTATTTCTATTTTTAATTCTTTAAAAGATTTTATTTATTTATTTATTCATTCATGAGAGACACACAGAGAAAGGCAGAGAGATAGACAGAGGGAGAAGGAGGCTCTTTGCAGGGAGCCTGATGTGGGACTTGATCCCTGGACCAGGATCACACTCTGAGCCGAAGGCAGATGCTCAACCACTGAGCCACCCAGGTGTCCCTCTGTTTTTAATTTTTTGAGGAACTTCCATACTGTTTCCACAGTGGTTATACCAATTTATATTCCCACCAACAGTGCATGAAGTTTCCCTTTTCTGCACATCTTCACCAATACTTGTTATTTCTTGTGTTTTTGATACTAGCCATTCTGACAGTAAAATGTGATAACTCATTGTAGTCTTGGTTTGCATTTCCCTGATGATTAGTGATGTTGAGCAAGTGTTTATTGGCCATCTACATGTGTTCTTTGGAAAAATGTCTATTCAGGTCCTCTGCTCATTTTAATTATATTATTTGTTTTTTGGTGTGGAGTAGTATAGTCTCTCAATTGTACTTTTCACAGATCTAGAAGAAGTAATCCTAAAATTTGTATGAAACCACAGAAGACTCAAAATAGCAATCTCAAGAAAGAAGAACAAAGTTGGAATGTCACAATCCCAGATTTCAATATATACAGAGCTATATAATTCAAAATAGTATGGTGCTGGCATATAAATAGACACAGATCAATGGAACAGGATAGAGAGCCCAGAAATAAACCCACACCTACATGGTCAATTAATCTATGACACAGGAGGCAAGAATGTATAATGGAGAAAAGATACTCTGTTTATAAATGGTGCTGGGAAAACTGGACAACCACAGGCAAAAGAATGAAACTGGACCACTTTCTTATATATCACATACAAAAATAAATTCAAAATGGATTAAAGGTCTAAATATGAGGCCTGAAACTGTAAAATTCCTTAAAGAAAACATAAGCAGTAATCTTTGGGGCATTGGCCTTTGTAACATGTTTTTAGAAATACCTCCTAATGTAAAGGAAACAAAAGCAAAAAACAAAAAACCCCAAAGAAACCACACACACACACACACACACACACACAAGAACAAAACTATTGGGACTGTACCAAAAAAAAAAAAAAATTGCACAGTGAAGAAATCCATTAACAATATGAAAAGGCAACTTACTGGTGGGAGAAGATATTTGTAAATATCTATATAAGGAGTTAATACCCATTCTTTTAAGATAGTGTTTTTATATTTAAAGCAGATTTCTTATAAGCAGTACATAAAGGGTTATTTTTTTATTCATTCTGACAATCTCAATTAATATATTTAGTCCATTTACATTTAATGTGAGAAGACTGATTTTAAATCTAATATGTTGCTACTTTTTCCTCTTTATCTTTCCTTATTTCTTTGTTTTGAATTGAGTATTGTTCACAACTTCATTCTACCCACTTTGTTGGATTATTAGCTCTCTCAGTGGTTGTTTCAGTGTTACTGTATATAGCTTTACCTTTACACAGCTTACATTCAAGTTATATTCATCACCTTTAGTATAATAACTTTCAAAATTATACTTCTATTTTTTTTCTCCTTCTGGCCTTTGTGTTGTGTTATACATTTCACTTCTACATTATTACTTTTCTTTTCTTTTAATAGCTGTAAATATTAAGGAAAACATCTTTTATATTTACCCATGTAGTTACCATTTCTGGTTCAGGTGGAGATTTTTAACTGTTTTCATTTTACTTGTGCCTGAAGGATTTTTTAAGAACATATTTTATAGTACCAGTCTGCTGGAGATGAAGTTTGACTTCTACTCTATACCTAAAATGTTCATTTATGGATTATAATGATAATAGCTGATTTATTATTCATTTGCATTAATTTGATCATCTGAGTCATTTCTGGGTCTGTTTTCAAGGATTGTGTTTTAGTCACATTTTCTTGCTTTTTTGCATGCTTGATTTTTTACTAGGCCAGACATTGTGAATTTTACCTTATTTTGTAAAGGTAGTTTATATAAATGATTCAAGCATTTTTCCAGGATTCAGCATGTAAGAATTTAACTTTTTCAGGGTTGCTCTGTTAGGCAGGGCCAACATAACATTTCATATAGCCCTAATTTTTTCCTACTATTGAGGCAACACCCTTCTGAGTACTATCCCATATATCTATAATTATGAGGGTTTCCATTCTGGCTGGTGGGAGCAGAAATTCTCAGCCCTGTGAGATATCCAAGGACTGTCCTTTCAAATCTTTTCTGGTTATTCTTTTACTAGCCTCAGTTGGTTCTTCACACAAATGCAATGATAATATGTAGCTAAAACCTCAAAGGGGCCTCCTGAAGATGTCTGGAGCTTTCTCTGTCTTTGTCTCTCTCTCTCTCTCTCTCAAGAATTATTCCTTAGTGCTGAAGAACTTTTAAGAAAATGGATTTTAAGACATAGAAGTCTCAAAATAGAAATATTCTGATAATAATTTCTTTTTGCACAAAAGACCCAAAAGAAAGTGATTCATTAGTTTCTTTTAGCCAACATGTACTGCTAAATATAAATGACGTGATGTGTTTTGGGGTCTGGGAGCATATGGTCAAGACATTCCTGAGATGTCCTAAGTGCAAAAAAAGGTGTGTTTATTAAATCACAAAGATAGGACCAATGGGCAGAAAAGTTGCATTGAGATTGTAAGGAGTGACATATACTTTTAAGTTGAGAGGGTTAGGGATCAGGTAAGTCTCTAAGGAACTTGAAAGCAAGGTTTTCAGGACCTTGAGGGGCTAGCTGTTGTTTAAGATAAGGTCATTTACTAGTGTCTAGTAAGACTATATTTCTTCAGATAAATGCCAGTGGGGCCAAATGTTTGGGAGATGATTGCTAACATTTATGTTGGGGGATTAGAGATAAAGGAAGCTTCCAAAGGGATTTTTATATGTTAAAGAATAATTGTGGTTTTCTGGAGGTCAGGCTAATGTCAAGCTAAGACTGCCTTTTGCCTCTAGCAAAGTATTAACATTGAGGCAGCTGAGCTTCTTGACGAGGTCACTCTGCCTGTCTTTAAGAACTTATAAATGGGGCTGCAAGATGTAAGGAAATTTAATTTTTCTATGTATTTTTTGCTTCTGTTCTCCACATCAGTAAACAATTATTTGATACTGGTTTAAGTATTGAGTAGATATATAAGAAGTACTTTTATTTTACCTCAAACAGCTACGATATTAAATGCACAAAAGTATTAGAAGTGATCTACTTTAGGAAATCATGGTGTTGGGGAGGAAAAAATATCCTTTATCCTTCAAAATTCTTCTAGCTTGTTTAAGAATCAAATTGACATGATACAGAGTAACAGAAAATCAAACAGCTTAACAGCATGTGAACCTTCTATATACATGGGAGAAACCCAGGGAAAAGGAGTGACTTCCCAAAATAGTCAAAGTTATCACCTTAAATACTGTCTCCAGGGAAAGACAAAAGATGATGTTGGGGATAGGGATTCAGTTACGGAGATTATCAGGAAAAGAACAGTAAACAAAGGTCAGGCTGTAATGTAGATTTAAGCCTGTGCTTTCTTCACAGATAATAGTTTCTAGAGGTTTAAAGCCACCAGGTTCTTCCTGGTACAGAGGGAAACACCCTTACAAATGGAGATTTCCTTTATACATGTAAAAGTCTCTTACAAGAGGGTAACTTCCACTTGATTTTCAAAGCTTCTCTTCTGTCTACAATTTCTCAAGAATAACTAGCTTAAAATAATATGTCAAAGAGGCATGTCTTGGGGTGGCAAAATTTGTTCCTCTACAATGATAAACAGTATTACCTCGTAAAACACATACACACATGGTTTGAAATCAAGCTTATATTTAAATCCTGACTGTCAATTACTAGCAATATTATAGACAACTTAATTAATAAATATTTTATCTTGTGGATCTTTATCTTAATGCTAAACGGCAAATAAATGAACTAGGACATTATAATATATATTAAAAGCTGTATGAAAAAATAAAATTGGGTAAGAGAGATTGGGAATAAGGAAGGTTAAAGTACATGGTAGGTGCTATATTATAGTTTTCAAAGGAGACCTTGTAATAATTGCATCACTTGAGCAGTGTCTAAAGGAAGAAAGGCAGTGAATCACTTAGATATTTGGATGAAGAGAGTTCCAGGAGAGGGAAATGGCAAACACAAAGATTTGAGACAGAAAAAAAACAAAACAAAACAAAACAAAACAAACAACAACAACAAAAAAAACCCCAAAGATTTGAGACAGTAGCAAGTTTGGTGTACTTTAAATAAAGAGTCTCATGTGGTTGAAATGAAGGAGGGAGAGAATACAAGATAAGGTGTAGAACAATTATTTAGGACTTGGAGGCCATTTTAAGGTCTTTGTATCTGTGTTGAACGTTGGGCAGGCATTTTGGTAATTAGAAAAAATAATCAATGAATAAGACTTCCATTGTTCCTAATGTCAGAGAATTTAGAGCCAAAGAAAATAGTAAATCCTCTGTTCACAGATGTTACTTAAAAGATTCGGAGATTTTAAGTAAATTTAGAGTACATTTTTTAAGTAAATTTTAAATAAATGTATTAATGCTATACACTTACTAAAAACAAAACTTATATCTAAGGTCATCATCTTATTCAAGAATCCCTGTTACCTCGAGTTACTTCTCTCCAAACACTGATAGTAGGGGCCAAGGGCAGATTGCCTCAGGATGGGCCACTTTGGCATGAGGATGATTTTTGAATGAAAAAGCAATAAAATCCCAGCAGACTCAAGAAAAGCCCTTTACCACCCCCCCCCCCAATCAAAAGCCTAAAAAGAAAGTAAAAAGAAAGAGAAGTGGGGCCACCTGGGTGGCTCAGTGGTTGAGTATCTGCCTTTGGCTCAGGTTGTGATCCTGGGGTCCTGGGACTGAGTTCTTCATCAGGCTCCCCCCAAGGGGGAGCCTGCTTTTTCCTCTGCCTGTGTCTCTGCCTCTCTCTGTGTGTCTCTCATGAATAAATAAATAAATAAATATTTTTTTAAAAAAAGAGAAGCCTGTTCCGAGAAGAGGCCAATCACCATAGGTAACTCCATTATACTCTAAACTAGACATGGAGGAAGCTAGCAAGACCTGTTTGATCAGAGTCCTCTGTGTCTCACTGTTTCTGAGTGACCCAGTAAACATTTGTTTACCAAACATTTTTTTTTCATCTTTCTGTGAATTTCATTCTTTCCTTTAGAAGTGCCAGATTCCTACCCTCTTCTCCCTAGTTCAGAGTGGCATGTTTATCTCATTTTGCCTGACTGTATTTGAAATTTCCATATGTGTGTGTATCCCCTGTATGTATACACTTAAATCTGATTTTCTTCTGTTAGTATGTCTCATGTCAGTTTGATCCTTAGTGCAGCTAGAAGGAACCTAGAAGGGGACAGGAAATTCTTCCTTCCTGACATTGGTCATACTCATAGAGAATTAACTGTTGTCTATCAGTGCTCAATTCTTTCCAGCCATAGTTGTCTTCCTTCACTATCTAACATAAGATTTCATCTTTCAGAACATGCCTAACCTGAACTGATGTGTCTATCTGTAGATGTTGCAATATACATGAGATCCTAATAATTGTAGAATATGGAACAGAGGTACAAGATAATCTAAAGAAGATTCAGGTATATGGGACTTAGTATGTGGGGAAGAACACAACCACTAGATCATGTATTTTTCGGAAACTTTTATACAATAAACCTGAATGACAGCTTTTCAACATAAGGCCAATAATTTTTTTTTGCATTTTATCTCCGACTCATTAGTAGAATAAAAGGATCCTGGGAAAATGTATTTTGATCATCAAGCTTCACACCATTGATAGCAGATAATGATGGGGGGTCTGTGTTGGGAAATGTTTCTGAATGAAATATGTGCCTCAATTATAGTCCTTTTTTTTTTTTTTTTGAGATGCCCCTTACTTATAGGAGTTTTTGCTCCTCTCTCAGGAGGACAGACACAAGAGAGTGAAAGCATAGTCTACTGGACACTTTGGTTGGGAGAATTACATTTTCAGGCATTCTTCATACATTTGCCAAGGAATAACGAATAACTAACTGTTATTGGCAGCAATAATCTGTCACTATCTATCTCTATATATTTTTCAAGATTTATTTATTTGAGAGAGAGAGAGAAAAAAAAGAACATGAGTGGGAGGGGCAGAGGGAGAGGAAGAGAGATTCTGAAGCAGTCTCTGCACAGAGTTCAGAGCCTGATGGGGGAACTTGATCTTATGACCTTGAATTTATGACCTGAGCCCAAACCAAGACTCTGCCATTCAACTGACTGCACCACCCAGGGACCCTTGTAACTATCTGTCTTTAGAAAGTGACATATAGGACCATTGGACCACACAGCCTCTTTAAGTCTGAGAATGAGTTTCACCTCAGAGCTGCCTGGAAATGACAAGGAATCTTCAGACACTTGAGTCCTTTGTTCTTGCCTGTGCACTGCACTATTAAACCTCTTTTGGACTTAGCCATTCAATTTGCTGGGTGAATGAGGGAGACCCTGGGCCCTGAGGCCTCCACTCAGCCTGTCCCAAAGATGAGGTTCTTGGTCTCCTCAAGAGAACAAACTCAAGGACAGTCACAACATAGTGGATGAGCAATGCAAGCAGGAAAGTTTATTAAAGCTAAAGCACACTCTCAAGATGCAAGAATGGGTGAGCACAAGGAGAAGAGCTGTGTGACCCGGGGTTTGTTTTTCTCTTTTATATAGCCAGTTGTTACCTGGAGGATGCAACGTTCATTACTTGTATATGGATTTTCTGGAAGCAGGGACTTAAATTCCAGCCCTTTCTTCCTTATTTGGTCAGGGGTTTTGTTACCAGCCATCTTGGGCCTGTCTGGTTTGATCTGGCTTCTTGTGGCTTTGTTGTAGAGTACTGCCTTGCCTCTGACTTCCCTGATAGCTGGCCATGACTTCCTCTTTGCTGGCTTCCAGACATCCTGTTAGAACCAAACAAACTGCCTCTAATGAAATCTTTCTCAGTTATCCTACAAATTATTTCTGTCATACTTCGAAGCTGCATTTTTCATAGGTAATCAATGAAGCTAAACTCCCCCTTGAGTCAAATCTTTCCAATTCCTTTTGAGGGTTACAAATATGGTAAAGTTCATTTTCATAAGTGGTCCAAATACTTCCAGCTTCATTTATCATTTTTTTGCCCCCCATCCTGGTCATCTTTGCCCCTATTGGCAGTCTAGGTAAAAACATGGCTTGCAGGACATGGAGAGTAGGCAGAGCCTATGCCTGCCAAGCACAGTACATGGGGCAGTTACAGATAGGCCAAAGGAGCAACACTCTTTCCTTAATTTTTAGTTAATTTATCTCAAAGCTTATAACCATAAAGATTAAACTGTTTCTTGGTCTTAGAAAAATTGGCATTTATTTATGCATATTATTTTTATTTAAAAATTACCGGTTTATATGATAAAATCATCCTTTTCTTTTCCAGAAAGGACAACTATTTTTATGTGTAGATTAATACACAAAATCAAACTCCTACAATAAAGTTTATATTCCTAAAACATGTCTTTATTTCAAGTACAGTTTTACCAATAAGAAAAAATGGTATTTTTCTGCAATATTGTCAGTTACGTTTTATATGAAAATTATATATTTTTCTGGATGAGCTCTACTATTGAGCTGTATTAAAATATAATAAAATGACACATGTGGTTGTTAAAGAGTAGTATTCACTTTTTCTCTATGCTCCAATTCTAACAAATCAGGAAGAATCTTATGGTAAAATAAAAAAAAAATATGTGGAAAGTTGATGTGTTAAATTTGCAGATATAAAACAGTTTCATAAAAAATAAAATAAAACAGTGTCATAATTATTTTTAAAAACTCCTAAATCCCTAATGAAAATAAAAATGAACAGCAAGTCACGATTCTCAATTGTGTCTACAGAACTGAGATTAAATGCACCCTAACTGTTAAAAGCTGTGATGATTTCATTAAGTTTCTTGTACCTTGAAACATTTATAAAATTGCCCAACTATCACTGATTTAGTGTACTGGTAGTACTAGTACTAATAATCTTACTACTAGAACTAGCAAACCAATTATGTGCCAGGCAATGTGCAACATCTGTCCGTTTAATCCATCAAATCTCCACCCACATTGTAGATGATGACACTCAGGCTTTCAGAGATTATGCAATTTTCCCAGGATCACAAAGCTTGCAAGTGGTAGAGCCAGAAGTTGAAACCATACCTGTGTCTCCAGTATAAATACTCTTTCCTCAAGTACAGAATCTAATGCATTGTAGGCTTTTGATAATGTTGTACTGAGTCACTGATTGACTCCTGTCTACAGATGTCACGATGAAGAACACAAAATATAGTCATTATTGATTTCTCCCTTTTCCACACTGATGATTTCCTGTGTTTCCTACAATCTATTTCCCATGTAGCATTGAAGTCACTTTTAAATGTATAAGTGAGGTCACATCTCTCCCCTGCTTTAAACCCTTCAATTCCTTCTTACTTCTTAAAATAATAACATTCTCCATGTAACAGAAAAACAAAATGATTTCCAAAATTCTCTATCTTCAAATCTGTACCCCTTGAAATATCACTTGAGCTCCACACTTCCTCCTCTTCCCATGCTTGCTATCCCTCAGCCTCACCAACCTTCTTTTTGTACTTCTGAAGGCACAAAATTAATTGGGTCTTTGTTCCTGCTCTCCCGTATGCTAGAAAATTCTTTTTTGTCTTCCTCAAGTCTGGCCTCTTCTCAATATTTATATTTATACAAAAACCTGTCCTATCTACAATGAAGCCTATTTAAAGTGTATCCCTATAGTAATTTTCTATCACATAACCTTGTTTCCACCCCCTTCATTATTAAATAACATATTTATCTGAATTTTTACATTAGCTTCCATGCAGACTTCTTTGTTTCATATTAGTTTATTTGTGGCTGGGTTTTCTATTGAAAATCTACTAGAAAATAAGCTCCTGATACTAGAAATAAATTTATCAGGATTGGAGGAAGATGGCAGAGAAGTAGGGGACCCTAGTTTCTTCTGGTCCCTGGAATTCAGCTAAATACCTATCAAATCATTCTAAGTACCTGTGAACTGAACCTGAGATCTAAGAAAAGAGCAGCTGCAATTCTACAAATAGAAAAGTGACCACTTTTCTCAAGGTAGGTATAGGGAAGTGAATCCGAGGCAATATATGGGAAAATAAACCATGGGGAGAGGGAGTTTCCATAAGCTGGCTACTGGAAAGTGATATAGCAACAGAGCACAAAATCAGAACTCTTAGAAGTCTGCTCTGGTGGGGGGAAGCCCTGTCTGAAAGGTGCCCAGATGGCAAAGCAGGGCAAAATTATAGGGAAGACAGTATGGTCTCAGGATTCTCAGGGTCATAGGATGACCGGAGGTGCCCGAGTGTAGCAGAGTTCCCAGACCTCAGAGCAGGAAAACCAGCTGCAATCAGCAAGCCTAGGAGTTAGTTTTCAGCTTGGGGTTGTGTGCTGTAGGAATTTGTAAGGTTGGGAGACTTGGTGCAGTGGGCATGCAGGCTGCAGGAGTCTGCACATTTTAGAGACTGGAAAAGGGTCACATGCCTGAGATAAAAATGCTTGGTCACAGGCTTGGTGAACACAGTGCAGATGGAAACCAGGGAGACAAAAGTGATTGACTGCTTTTCCCTCGGGGTGCTCTGAGCATGGGGGCCACGATCTTTCAGCTCCAGAGCTGGAGATCTGGGCACCACCATTTTTATTTTTATCCTCTAAAGTGGTGCTGATGGCTTCAGGGAACAAAAGACATACAGAACAACCCAGGGCCATTTATACTGAGCCTGGCACCCTGGCCAGGACTGTGCAACTCTGCCCAGGCAAAGACACCTGAGAATCAGGCCTCTCCCCCAGAAGACCAGCAGGAACATCTGACTAATACCAAGTTTACTGAGCACACAGAACTGAAAAACTCCAGCACTAGAAGAAAACAGTACATAGAATTCGAAGTTTTTCCTCATCATTTTTAGTCTTTCAGTTTATTTTTTTTTCTTTTTTTCCTTTTCAACTAGTTTCTTATTTTATCCACTCTTATTTTTAAGTCTTTTTAATTTTCATTTTTACATTTACATTTTGCATATATATTCTTCATTCTATATACACACACACACACACACACACACACAAGAAAGTTTTTCTTTCTTTGCAATCTTGGGATCTAGTTTCCTCTAACAAACAGACTAAAGTACATCCAGTGTATTGCCCTGTTCTGTTAATCTGTTTAATTCTATTTTCTCTTTTTTTTTTCCCCTTTTTTGGTTTCTGATTTCTTCTGATTTGTTTAGTGTATATTTTGCTGTGGTTGTGGTTGATATTTTTGTGTTTTGTTCTCTCCTTCATCTGTTCTTCTCCAGACAAAATGACAAGAGAGAAAAACTCACCCCAGAAAAAAAGAACTAGAGGCCATACTAAATGCCAGAAATGTGGATATTATATGGATATTAGTAATATGTCAGAACTAGAGTTCAGAATAACGATGATAAAGATACTAGCTGAACTTGAAAAAGCATAGAAGACACTCAAGAATCCCTTTCTGGAGAAATAAGAGAATTAAAATAGAATCTAATCAACTAGAAGCCAAAAAGGGCATTACAGAGATGCAATCAAAGTTGGAAGCTCTAACTGCTAGGAAAAATGAGGCAGAAGAGATAATCAATGGTATAGAAGATAAAATAATGGAGAATAAAGAAACTGAGGAAAAGAGATAACTGGTGGACCATGAGGGGAGGATTCAAGAGTTCAGTGATACCATAAAGCTAAGCAATATTAGAAAAATTGGAGTCCCAGAGGAAGAGGAAAGAGAGAGACAGAGATAAAGATGGGGGCAGGGCAAAAATCAATAAAAAATAGGTCAACACCTTGACATATAATAATGAGAGCTTCCAAATTTCAGAGGCAAAGAGAAAATCCTGAAAGCAGTTCAGTGGGGAAAAGAAGTTCTTAACCTAGAAAGATAGAAACATAAGGCTGGCAGCTGACCTGTCCATAGAGACCTGGCAGGCCAGAAAGGACTGGCATGATATATTTAGGATGACAAATGCAAAATATATGCAGCCAAGAGTGCTTTATCTAGCAAGGCTTCATTCAAAATAGAAGAAGAGATAAAGAGCTTCCAGAACAAACAGAAACTAAGAGTTTGTGATCACTAAACTAGCACTGCAAGAATATTAGATCCTCTGAGTGAAGAGAGAGCCCAAAAGTAACAGAGATAATATACAGAAATAGAGGCTTTATAGGTAGTGCAGTGGCACTAAATTCATATCTTTTAATAGTTACTCTGACTGTAAATGGGCTAAATGTTCCAACAAGAGACACAGGGTGTGTCTCTGCCTCTCTCTCTCTCTCCCTCTGTGTGTCTCTCATGAATAAATAAATAAAATCTAAAAAAAAAAAAAAGACACAGGGTATTGGTCTGGATAAAAAAGCAAGACCTATCCATATGGTGTCTACAAGAGACTCAGTTTAGAGCTCAATACATCTACAGGTTGAAAGTGAGTGGGTGGAGAATCATTTATCCTACCAATGCACATCAAAAGAAAGCTTTGTAGCAATCCTTATATCAGACAAATTCGAGATGACAAGGGACACTATATCATACTTAAAGGGTCTATCCAACAAGAAGATATAATTGTAAATATTTATGTTCCTAACTTGGGAGCAGCCAATTATATAAACAAATTAATAACAACATTAAAGAAACACGTTGATAATAAAACAATAATAGTAGGGGACTTTAATACCCCATTCACAGCAATGGACAGATCAGCTAAGCAGAAGATCAACAAGGAAACAAGGACTTTGATTGACACAGATGGATGTCACAGACAGATTCAGAGCATTCCATCCAAAAGCAACAGAATACACATTATTCTCAAATGCATATGGAGCATTCTCCAGAATAGATCATATACAGGGTCACAAATCAGGTCTCAACTGGTACCAAAAGACTGGGATTATTCACTGCATATTTTCAGACCATAATGATTTGAAATTTGACCTCAATCACAAGAGGAAATTTGGAAGAAACTCAAATGCTTGGAGGTTAAAGAGCATCCTACTAAAGATGAATGGGTCAACCAGGAAATTTAAGAAGAATTAAAAAAAAAAATCATGGAAACAAATGAAAATGAAAATACAACTGTTCAAAACCATTGGGATGCAACAATGGCGGTCCTAAGAGGGAAGTACATAGTGATACTAAAATATATATGGTACCAGAAAAGATTGCAAAGAGCCAAAGGAATGTTGAAAAACAAAACTAAAGCTGGTGGCCTCATAATTCCTGACATCAAGCTATATTACATAGCTGTAATCATCAAGACAGTATTATACAGGGAGAAAACCAGACAGATCAATGGAACAGAATAGAGAACCCAACTCTATGGTTACCTTATCTTTGATAGCGCAGGAAAGAATATCCAATGGAAACAAGACAGGCTCTTCAATAAATGGTGTTGGGAAAATTGGGTAGCCACATGCAAAAGAATGAAACTGGACCATACCATACACAAAAATAGACTCAAAATGGCTGAAAGACATAAATGTGAGACAGGAATCCATCATAATCCTAGAGGAGAACACATCTAGCAACCTCTTTGACCTTGCCACACCAACTTCTGGCTGGAGCCATCTCCAAAGCCAAGGCAAACAAATGCAAAAATGAGCTATTGGGACTTCATCAAGATAAAAAGCTTTTGCACAGCAAAGGAAACAGTTGACAAATCAAAAGACTACTTACAGAATGGGATAAGATTTTTGCTTTTATTTTATTAGATAAAGGGTTAGTATTTAAAATGTATAGAGAACTTATCAAACTCCACCAAAAGTACAAATAATCTAGTCAAGAAATGGGCAGAAGACATGAACAGACATTTCTCCAAAGAAGACATACAAATGGCCAACAGACACATGAAAAAGTGCTCTATATAACTTGGCATCAGGGAAATACAAATCAAAACCTCAATGAAATACACCTTACACCAGTTAGGATAGCTAAAATAACAAATCAAGAAATGACAGATGTTGGCAAAGATACAGAGAAGGGGATCCCTCTTACAGTGCTGGTGGGAATGCAAGCTGGTGCAGCCATTCTGGAAAACAGTGTAGAGGTTCCTCAAAAAGTTAAAAACAGAGCTACCCTAGGACCCAGTCATTGCACTACTAGGTATATACCCCAAAGATACAAACGTAGTGATCTGAAGGGGCAGTGTTTATAGCATCAATGTCCACAATAGTGATACTGTGGAAAGAGCCCAGATGTCCTTCAATGGATGAATGGATAAAGAAGATGTGATATATATACATGATGCATGATGGAATATTACTCAGCCAACAAAAATATGAAATACTGCTATTTGCAATGATGTGAATAGAATAATACTGGAGGGTATTACACTAAGTGAAGTAAGTCAATCAGAGGAAGACAATTACCGTATGATCTCTCTCATCTGGAATTTTAGAAATAAAACAAAGAGTCATAGGGGAAGGGAAGGAAAAATAAAACAAGGTGAAATCAGAGAGGGAGACAAACCATAAGAGATTCTTAACCATAGGAAACAAACTGAGGGTCGCTGGAGGGGACGGTTTGGGGGGATAGGGGAATCAGGTGATGAGCATTAAGGAGGGCACGTGAAGTACTGAGTGCTGGATGTTGTATACAATTGCTGAATCACCGAATTCTACCTCTGAAACTAAATAATCACTATAAGGTGGTTAATTGAATTTAAGTAAACTTTTAAAAAAGAAAATAAGCTCTCTTAAGGCAGGAATTTTTATTATTTATAGAAGAGCTTTGAAAAAAAAAGAAAAGAAAAGAAGAGCTTTGGACACATTTAATAGGCTTATACCTAATAATCATTTGATGGATGTATTAATAATCAAAGGAAAGTATTTTGCGTGATAGGAACCCAAAGCACTAAAACCTCCCATAGGAAAATAAAAGATTAGAACTCGAACTTGCTATCAAGTGAATGGACTTGCTATTTTTTTTAAGCTAAAGATAACAATTTTTTTAGTAAAGGAGATTTAATTAATTTAAATATTTTTTTCACCAGAAATACATAGGATTAATTTCAAATGTTTAAGTATACATTTAAACATTTATTTTTAAATGGGGCACCTGAGTGACTCAGTTGGTAAAGCATCTGATTCTTGATTTTGGCTCAGGTCGTGATCTTGGGGTTGTGGGATCTAGCCCCACATTGGGCTCAGTGCTTAGCATGGAGCCTGCTTATCCCTCTACCCCTACTGTCTCTCTCTCTTTCTCCCACTTTCTTAAGTAAAGAAATAAGTAAATAAATGAATAATAAATAAATAAAATCTTTTAAAAATCTGCCTTAAATTGAGACATACTGTACACAAAATAAAACATGAATTTTAAGGAATATTATTTAACGAATTTTACATATGCATACACCTGCACACAATCCACATAGACTGAAACAGAGGACATTTCTATCCTTCCTCCAGAAAGTTTTTTCATGACCCTTGATAACAGTACCACCCCTTCATAACCACTATTCTAACTTCTAGCCCCGCTGATTAGTTTGGTCTGTTCTTGAACCTGATATCAATTGGACTGTTTGTATCCATTTCTGTTGTTTCTTTTGCTTAACATAGTGCTTAGGATATTCACCAATTTTGTTGAGTGTATATAAGCAGTTCATTTTTTCTTCTCCTTTTTGCTGTACATTATTCTATTTTGTAGATATATCAAATTTTTTTAAATTGATTCTCCTAGATGAACATTTGAGGTTCACAGTTCTATCCATTATGACCAAATTATACTGCTATTAAATTAAACTGCTAAGCATACTATCATTAGAAGACTTTTTATGAAAGTAAAGAAATGTTTCTCATGGATACAGAACTAAAAGTTGTATTTCTGATTAAGTGTATGCTTAATTTTATTAGAAACTGCGGGAGGGTTTTCCAAAGGGGTTGCACTGCTTTTCATGTCCATAACATTATATGAGAGCCTCATTTGCTCTAAAACCTCAGCAATATTTGATATTGCCAGTCTCATATCACATGGTTTTAATTTTTATTCCTGGTGAATAATTATTTTGAGTACTTCTTTATATATTTATTGGCCATTTAGATATCTTCTCTTGTTAGGTACTTAGTCAAGGCTCTTGAGCTCTAAAACTCTCCAATGAATTCTTAATTTGAATATTATATTTCTCAATTCAATCGTCCATTTTTTAAAGAAATTTAATTTCTGTTTAAATTCTTTTTCTTTCCATTTTTCTATAACTTCTTTAACACATTTATAGTATGTTGAGTTGAGAAAGCAGCCTAGTATATATGAGCACATGATGACTCATGGGTTGGATCATTAAGATCACATGTTGTACAACTCAGTGTTAGTATCAAGAAGTAAGAATCTAAGCCTCTCAAGTTCAAAAATTTATTCTGACACTTAAAGAACCAAAAATGTGAGGGACACCTGGGTGGCTCAGCGGTTAAGCATCTGCCTTTGGCTCAGGGTGTGATCCTAGGGTCCTGGGATCTGGTCCTGCCTGCAGCCTGCTTCTCCCTCTGCCTATGTCTCTGACTCTCTCTCTCTCTCTCTCTGTGTGTGTGTCTCTCATGAATAAATAAATAAAATCTTTTAAAAAAAGAACCAAAAATGTGTCTTTGAGTCATCTTAGTTATAAATGCAAAACTCAGAACACTATTTTCACCCATCTGGAGGAAAGCATACCTCTATAGCAAGATGGAAGGATATAAATACCATCATTCTTATCTTACAAAATGAATTTATACTTATCAATGTAAGTATTATACATTTATGCATTTTAATCATTTAAAAAATATTTTATAGAGTAAGCAAAAATCAATCATATATTTATACAAAGGCTGAAACAACTCTGGGATGTCTGTTGCATGTATATGGCACCTGTGGGATATTTCTTATAGTTTTTATAGGCTTTTATGCCTTGAGTGTCTTAGTAACTTGACATCCAATTTTCTTTTTTACTTGTAGTTTTAAAAAAGAGACAACTAAATAGCTTTTACATATGAAGCCACTGAGATTTAAGATATTTAATATAAATCATTTTAAAAGAAAAATAAGGTGGTGTATTTGGTACTGATTTATAAAGAGATGTTTATGAATTTTGAATTTTTGTTCAAAGATGTTCAAGATGTTATGAATCTTAAATTTTTTTGAAATATTACATGAAATGTCTATTTACATGACTATTCCATTGTTTGTTCTTGATCTTTTTATATTCCATGACTACTACTATATAGCAAAGCTTCTTCTAATGTATGTCCTTTATACAATATAAACTTACAGTTCAAGCTTATAAAAATAGTGAATTTTTGTTTAAGAAATGCATTATTTCTGAAACATATGTAAACCTGTATTATCACTCTTTCATCGGTGGATAGATTTCCTAGAGAGTAAGCACAGGTATAGAAGTTAAGATTTATGTACAGCTTAGAAGACCTACTTACAGTCTAGGAACAGTGCCTTTGGGAAGGGAATTGCTCTATCCTTCCTAAGTTCAACATTAAGTTCATTTCATAAAGCATCATGAATAAACTTTCCACGCTTAATGAAATAAATGTGCCCTTTGAGGAAGCGTAGGCTCATTTGTCACTCATAGTTCACTCAGATACTAGGAGGGCTGAAAATATTTCTCTGTTCCAAAACTAGATGCATTAAAGAACTGGGTTTCAGAATGAAGTTAATGAAACATCCGATTCACCCTGTAACCCTTATCAAGATGCAAATTCCTGGGTTCTCTCTAGATCTAGTGAAGCAAATGTCAGTGAGTGAGGGCCCTGGACTTTGCATTTTGATTAAGCTCCCCAGGTGTTTCATATGCCTTCTGGAGACCCAAGATTTGACACACTTCTCAGGTTTATTTGCCCTCTAAAGTAACATTTTAGCTTAAAAGTATGAAAAGCAGATGTGATTGGGATACAAAACTTGGGAAATTGTACTATATATGGTATCTTGGTTATTTAGGAACTGGGAATTTATATCTATAGAATGTCTACGTGTTGGATGCTTTATACATACTATTTCCTATAATCCTAACCACTCACTATCTTATGGGAATAGGTATTATTATATCAGTTTTATGGATGAAAGAACAAGCTTGGAGGTGTTAAATAACTTTACCCGAGTCACACAGATAATAATTGGAAAATAAAAAAATCTAGTTACATCAAATTTTAAAACTTTTTCTCCTATATTAGGTTATTGGCTTGGATGGCGCAGAGAAAAAGCAATACTTTTCTGAAACAAGCTCATGCCAAACCATAAGCATTTGCTCTGTCAGTTAATAGAACTAACTGGTAAGGAAGAAATTCTTACACCAACTTTGCAGGTGAGACACAGAGAGGTTAGGTAACTTGCTGATAAACACATGTTTATTCATTTATATATTTATTGACATATTTAAAGCCAACAAAGGGTTGGATATGAAGTTAAATAAAGCATGCCTTGTGTCTGCCCTCATGGGGATTGTAGACTAGTTTAAGAGACAAATAATAAATTGATCTATACCATAATTTGTGATAAGTGCTGTCAGAACAAAAACAACAGAAATCTAATTTAGAATTGGAACCCAAAGAAGGCTTATCCAGAGAAGTGCACTTGAGCTAAGATACAAACCTTGATTAAGATTAGCAAGATTAGCAAGATTAGTAAAAAGTGAGGGGAAAAGAATCCAAGCAGAGGGAATATCATGTGAAAGGTCTATGAGGCAGAAAAACTTAGTCCTTTAGGAACTGAAAGGACAGTGTGGCCAGTGATGAGGACAAGGGGGTGAGTGGTATAGTACGATGTTGGAATCAGTGACCAGATGACTGAGGTCTCTGATGGTAAAAACAAAGATCCTTGGCAATTCTTCTTCTTTTTTTTTTTTTTTTTTTTTTTTTTTTTAAGATTTTATTGATTCATTTGAGAGAAAGAAACAGTGATAGTGAGAGAGAGCACAAGTGGGGAGAAGAGGGAGAGGCAGGCCTGACTCAGACCTTGACCCCAGAACCCTGAGCTCATGATGTGAGCTGAACACAGATGCTTAACCAACTGAGCCACCCAGGTGCCCCTCTTGGCAACTCTTCTATGTCAAACCAGATAGAGAAAGAGATCTGTTTTACATTTTAAAACATCATTCTGGTTGTTCTGTAGATAGACCAACTTGGTTATGGTATAGTTCAAATAAGGAGCATGGATAAAACTAGTTGAGAATGGCAGAGATTTAAATTAAATTAAATTAAATTAAATTAAATTAAATTTAATTTAATTTTAAGGATTTTATCTATTAACTCATGAGAGACACAGAGAGAGGGGAAGGCAGAGACACAGGCAGAGGAAGGAGCAGGCTCCCTGCAGGGAGCCCGACGTGGGACTCGATCCCAGGTCTCCAGGATCATGCCCTGGGCTGAAGGCAGCGCTAAACGACTGAACCACCCAGGGATCCCCCGGTTAATCGATTTCTGACAAGAGTGTCAAGACAGTTGAATGGGGGAAAGAATAATCTTTTTTTAAAATTTTATTTATTTATTCATGAGACACACAGAGAGAGAGAGAGAGAGAGAGAGGAGAGAGAGGCAGAGACACAGACAGAGGGAGAATCAGGCTCCATGCAGGGAGCCTGATGTGGGACTTGATCCCGGGTCCACAGGATCAGGCCCTGGGCCCAAGGCAGGCGCTAAACAGCTGAGCCACCCAGGGATCTCAACACAGAGATTTTTAAAATAAGGGTTTTTTTAAAGATTTTATTTATTTATTCATGAGAGACGTAGAGAGAGGCAGAGACACAGGCAGAGGGAGAAGCAAGCAGGGGATCCCAATGTGGGACTCGATCCCAGGACCCCAAGATCACGACCTGAGTCCCATAAAAATAAGTTTGGGTTTTGAATCGTCTGAGCTTTATACTGATGGGGTGAAGACAAGGACAAAGCTACGCTGAAAATGGTTTCAAAATTTCTGTCTTTAGCAACTGGATGAAGAGAGAATAGGAGGCCATATGCTGAGAAAAGGAAAATTATAGAGGAGCAGGTTGAAATACAGAACGGAGGGCTTGGATGGAAATATGCATGTGTGGGCTTTTTGAGCACAAAGATGGTATTTTAATCCATGACAATAATAGAGTTCACCTAACGAGTCTAGAATGAGAAACAAAGAAAGCACAAGAGGTTAAGCAGAAAAGGAGCCAGAAAGTGAGACTGAGCAGGAGAAGCCAGGGACATACAGGAAATGAGCAGTGTGATGGTGTTACATAAGCCTGGGAAAGAGAGAATTTCAAGGATGGGATGGTCAGTTGTGCAGAGTTTCAGCAAGAGTTGACCGGGTGAGGAGTGAAAAATGTTCTCCACATGGCCAAACCCCAGGGACAGCTTCAGGCTCGCCCGACTTTGAAAAATATTGGCAGTAAAAATGTATAGGGAATCAGGATGAACTTTGGAGATTTGGAATTAGGGGAGGGTACTTTCTAGGGCCTCTTCATATATTAATGGGAAGGGTCCAAAAAGGAGGAAGATTAATGATCCGCAAAAATAATAGATAAAGGAAGGATAAACATTTTTTGAGAAGATGAGGACATGTGGAGGACCTCTGGCAGAAGAAGGGACACTCTTTCTGTTCTAACAGGGTTACTAAAGGATGACGATGATGATGATAGCTACCACTAACTGTTTTGCTATCCGCTGTATCATTTTCTGACTTACATACATCTGTGTGTGTTACATGAATGTTACGTTAGTATATATTAATTCAATAAATATATTAACCTTTCTAATAACTTTGTAAGATTGATATTTTTATCACCATTTTATGTATGAGGCATAAGAAGTATAAGCAATTTGCCCAGGCCCCAGAACTAGGGAATGCTGAAATGGGATTTGACCCCGAGCCCTAAGCTGAGAACCGCACACTTGCTGGTAGGAAAGGGAATCCCTTCTTGTCTGAGTACTTCTTCCTCCATAAGGCATAAGGCAGAGTCATTGACTAGAGGCTGCTGGGGTGGTGGTGGTGAAAACAACAAAAGGAGATTTTAAAGTGCATGAAATGGTGGCCAGAGAACATGGGAGAGCAAGCTCACAGGGGCTCGGGGAGATTCTCATGTGGGTACTCATTTGGGTTTTGTGAGGACTCACTTCTAGTGACACCAGTCAGCCTGATTTTATGATCGAATCTCTTCCGTAATATGCTGCATGAATCCAGGTAAAAGGAAGTGGATAGTCGGGCTCACTCAGGGCTAGAGTGCTTTGGGTTCTATTTTGTTTCAGCAAGAAGCTGGAAGCTGACAATATTTGCAAAGGAATAGCAAACCAACAGTGTAAACCTAGATCTATCTACGTGTTTTCCACTCCCGCTGCAGTGCTACCAGGAATTACTGGATTACTGCGAGTAAACAAAGCAGTAATGATGCTTCAAACTGTGACTCTGTAAGATTAAAACTGGAAGAAAGAAAGTGTTTAAGAAGAGGGAACAAAAAAAAAGAAGAGGGAACAAAAAAAAGTGCTACATAGCTAGTTACCCATAATAAATAATTTGCTGCAATTAGGGAAGTACTAGAAATTTTTCTGACTTGCAATATGTCTGAATGTACCCACATTTGGACAATCTTCCAGGATTGCTAGTGATATTATGCTCCAAGCACATGGCTGAGATTTCCTATATTGTCTCCAAAATGCTTAACTTTTGAAATGTGTTTTTCCTATACCTTTGCTATATTTTCCCTTAAATTCTTTGTTTTCTTAAAACTATTTCCCATATCTATTTCATCCCTGTTAATGGATACTAGCAAAGTTACAACTTCATGGACCTTAATGTTGATTAAAATAGATTTTCTATCATTTATATAGGAAAGACATGATACATAATTGCTCATAAAATTTAAGCAGCAATGGTGTGTAAATTGATTCCTTTAAGAGAGATGTGCGGTTTTAAGGTCACTATTTCATGCATGCATCATTCATTACCCATGGTGACACTACATTGCCTATTCAAAGTTATCTTAAAGCCAGAAACAAATAAAAAGCTAGGCCTAAGCTGGTGAGAAATGTGGTTTATTAGCATTTTTACAGATTCTTGCAAGTAAAGTTTCACTAAATGGATCCACATGGGAATGGTTGTGAATAGATAATTTTCTCTACAAATCTTTCATTGTAGGATCAAGGATTATGAATTTCACAGCCATAGACAATGTTAAATTTATTTTATTCCAATCTCAGATATACATATTTATTTCTGAGCTTTATGCAAAATCAGCTACCATATATTATGTGCAATGTTGGTTCATGCCTGTATCTTAATTGAGAAAGTGGAATCAGAAATCAGTATGTAAAATTTTGGGAAAAGTCTACGTAGTAAATACTGGAATATATTCAGATATCAAAATTCATTATGGTGAAAACCAGTACTTTTTAATGAAATTTACACGTGTATCAAAGGCAGTAGCTATAATTCATAAACCCTAAAATAAGTAGACAAGGTAAGTGACATAAAAAAATTAAGATCTTTTTCATGTCACTTGATACTGACAGAAGACTTACCAGAAGGAGGGCTAGAGCTTAGTATCGGGATGGACAAAACAAAGACATTCTACAGCTGATACCCAGACAGGCCTGATGGAGTTCCCCAAGTGAGTGAGTGAGGAATCAAAAACTAGTGTTCCAGCATTTCCCTTCTAGAGCCTGTGTAGGCAATCTTCTTGCCAAGTAAGGAGAAACTCTGACTTGGCAACTTAGCCAAACAGACTGAAATATTTCCATTATGCATCTTGTTACACTATCTTCTCAAGACACAACTTCATGTGTCATGGAATAAAAAGTCCTAAGATTAAAAAAAAAAGAAAAAAGTCCTAAGATAAAATATCTCTCCAACTATCCATGCCACAAATTTAAAAAGTGTCAAAAAAAAAAAAAAAATCTCAGTTCCTGGGAAGGCTGAGAGACTGTCTAATAAGGTATTGAGTAGAAGAATTGCAAATGCATTGTTTCTGTTGTATGTATTAAGTATTTGTTTTAAATACTAAAGCCATACTGAATCCTCCTTATCATAATTTATGCTCCTAAGAATGACATACATATATTTAATATTTCAAATGACATAATTATTTACTTAAGGCAGTGATTTTTTTTATATGTTCCAGGGTTTAAGTTCTTGAGAATAAGTCTTTTTGCCACAACTTTCAATATTATTAGATTCAAGTGACTATTTTCTCTTCAAAATAATTATCAACATAAGCAACTTTTCCTCTATTGAGGACAGATCTCATCTATTTTTTGAATGACTGAATGTCACTTGGATCCAAATCCAATGAGTGATTTGGGATCAAATGATTTTGTGATTATGCAGTAATTGACCTGGGAACTAACATTTCTGGGGGGAAAATTAAAGATATAATTTTAACGTGATGAGGCTGGTTTCTCATGCATAGTAAAAGGATTCTAGAAAGAGGTATAACAAATAGTAATATGGAAAAGAACTACATCTTCAAAAGAGAAGCATTGCTTTTCAAGATAACTACTTGGTAAAACATAACCTTAACGTTGAAATTTCTAAGATCAATATTATTCTTTATCTTGTCAATTCATATGTGACATATGGAAAACTAAAACAAAGATACTTGAATATTACTGGCATTGAAGGCTTTATACTTCTAGTATTCTCCTCTTGATTTTTAATTTATGCCTTGATTTTAGAAGGAAATGCATATGTGATTCAATTCCTCAGAACTCATATGCTATTTCTGGCTCTCACCCATTTATAGTACTCAAAAGGCATGTAATAATTAAATGAAAATTCAGAATATTCAGAAAGTCAGAAATATTCTTTACCCTACTTCTTTTCTTACAATCTCAAATATGTGTGTCACTCAGATTAAGCCTACTAGTATACTTCATGAATATTAAATCCAGAAATAAAGATGAGTGCCATTTTTGTTAAATGTTAAATATATCAGATATTTTCTTTTAAAGAGTGAGAAATTAATTGCTTTGCTTTTATTTTATCTTTTAAAATATTTTATTTATTTATTCATGAGAGACAGAGAGAGAGAGAGAGGCAGAGACACAGGCAGAGGGAGAATCAGACTCCCTGCGGGGAGCCTGATGTGGGACTCGATCTTGGGACCCCGGGATCATGACCTGAGCTGAAGGCAGATGCCCAACCACTGAGCCACCCAGGTGCCCCAATTGCTTTGCTTTTTGACAACATTACCAGTGTTTTCTTTGTTTCCCCCGCAATGAACAGCATTGTAGTATAGCTTACGTGTAACTAACGTAGTGTTACTTAAAAATATTATTGTTAGTAATGAATATTTCCTAGAAATCAACTTTGAAATTTATGAAAGTGGGCTCAAAAAGAGGCAAGTTTTCAACTCTTGCAATTGGCATGGGTTCTAATAAATAAACATAAAAGAAATAATGTATCCTCAGCAACAAATATAGAAAACTTATCCATTTCTACTATAAAATAGCTATATTTCAGGTTTATCAGACTGAATTTAATTAGTTTGCCTTATGGTCTACATGTTAGAGATTAAATGACTTCCCTTCTGTGAGTGTATTTGCCACATAATTTCTAATATTTGAAATATATTACAAAAGTTAGTTGAATCTGTGACTTCTTATAATAAATTTATGACTAGATTGCTTTAAAATTAATTGAAATTGGAAGGAAAAATTATCCAGTAAAATTGTAATAAAACAAGACACAAATAAGCTTCTCAAAAAGATCTATTTGATGTTTGTTCATTGTGAATAAAAGAGGAGTAATGAAATTCTCTGAAACCTTTTTTTCTACAGAGACTTCAAAAATGGAAAAAATATTTAAAAAGCCATTTATTAAAACAATCTTTTTTAAAATCTATGAGTCATCAACATCCATTTCACCCCAGATTATTTTTTTCTGAGCCAGTCATGGTAATTCCTTTATTATTATTATTTTTTTTTGCTGACAATTAGTTCAGAAATAGATGTGTGACCCAAATATTGTGGATTTAAAGTAAAGACAAGTTAACAGAGAGATCTGGGAAATATTCTTTCCCTTTTAAATGGAATTAACAAGAAGAGATAGTTTAGTTTATCATTTGCAACCATGTTTCTACCTACTTGAATATGAAGCCAGTACCAAGGATCACAGATCAGATCAAGGAAAGCAGAAGCATAGTTGATATCTCAGATATCAACTTTGGAGCACATACCCTACATCGGACTTGCAATTACATAATTTAGTATTATACTTATTTGCTTTTTGTCTCCATCCCACTACAACATAAGCTCTATGAAGCAAAGCAAAACATTATTTTGTTCACAGTTGTAGCTCTGAAGCCTAAATCAGTGGTGAATACATGGCAGGTACCAATATCTGTCAAACTGATAAGTAAATAACAAACTCTGCTGCTTTAAAGACAGCCTGATCAGGATTTCTCTTACTTGTAGCTGAAAGCATACTACTTGATAAAACCATTTTTAGTGTCTTCAAAAAATAAACATGTTAGTTTTGAAGTTTGACTTAAAAGGTAGCAAGAGAATGTTTATGTAGTCATATATTCAGAACCTAGTTTAGATATATTATAGGCATATGAGCAAATGAATACAGATATTAATGTTTTTAGGAGCCAGGTTCTGTAGAAAAAGGGATACACAAAGATGGGAGGAGGGAAAACAAGAAAAAACCTCTGACAATGAAGTGAGATTGGAGGTATCATTTAGATGTATATAAAATTATGTGTGTAAATACATATATGTTTTCACATGTTTATATGTATGCGCATATATACATGTATTTATGTGGGAATATATTACACAAACATATATAACTATTAGCTGTTTCCACTGAACACATATTAATGACAAATGAGCACACCTAGTGCCTTGGTTTCTAATAACATTGCTCAATAAAAGGAACTAGGGCTCCTCAGAGAAATGACAGATTCCAAGCTGGGGCAGGGAGGGAACAACATGAGCTGGAAACCAGCTGTTATGCATGAAAAAACTGTCTAAAAATATGATAGGGTTATGTCCCAAGAACACAAGAGCCCTGAATGTCTTCCACTGGTCAAATCTGAGGTATTTGGGCATTGAAATAACTCAGGCTTATAAGTAATTATAAATTATTGAAGGAATAGGAATTTATACACCCCTATCGATATTTAATAGATAAATAACTAAAAAATAAATTGGGGAAAGTGTCACCTGGCAAGTTTGGAGGGAGTACTGGAGTTGGAAAACCATTACGTCAAATCATCATAGTTTGGATCGCTTCATTCAAGATATATCAGTGGATGCTAAACCTATATACGGAGGGGATTTGATGAGGAGTGGGGTCTATGAATGATCCTAACATGTTTCTTAACAGATTTCTTATTCTTTACTGGGAAGAATAGTAACTATGAAGTGAGAAAATTGGATAATACCTGGAACAGTTAATCAAAATTAATAGCACCAGTAGCCTCCAGATTTGATACCCTGAAAAGGATATAACATCACTTTTGTAGTTTTCCAGGTCAAAAATGCTTTACTTAAGTCTAATCATGTGGAAAAATTAGACAAATAAAAAATTAGGGGCATCCTATCACCAAGGTAAGGGAAGTATTCTTTCAAAATGTGAACATCACCGTAGTCATCAAGACAGTATGATACTGGCACAAAAACAGACACATAGATAAATGTAACAGAATAGAAAACCCAGAAATGGACCAATAACTATATGATCAACTCATCTTTGACAAAGCAGGACAGACTATCCAATGGAAAAAAAAAAGCAGTCTCTTCAACAAATGGTGTTGGGAAAACTGGACAGCAACATGCAGAAGAATGAAACTGGACCACTTTCTTACATCACATACAAAAATAAACTCAAAATGAATGAAAGACCTAAATGAGAGACAGGAAACTATCAAAATCCTAGAGGAGAACACAAGCAGAAGCCTCTCTGAACTTGGCCATAGCAACTTCTACTAGACACGTTGCTGGAAGCAAGGCAAACAAAGGCAAAAATGAACTATTGGGACCTCATCAAGATAAAAAGCTTTTGCACAGCAAAGGAAACAATCAACAAAACTGAAAGGCAGCTTATGGAAGAGGAGAAGATATTTGTAGATGACATATCTATAAAGGGTTAGTATCCAAAATCTATAAAGAACTTACCAAACTGAACACCCCAAAAATAAATAATCCAGTTTAAAAATGGGAAGGAGACATAAATAGACATTTTTCCAAAGAAGATATCCAGATGGCTAACAGACACATGAGAAGATGTTCAAAATCATCATCAGGGAAATACAAATCAAAACCCCAATGAGATACCGCCTCACACCAGTGAGAATGGCTAAAATTAACAACACAAGAAACAACAGATGTTGGCAAGGATGAGAGGAAAGACCCTCTTACATACACTGTTGGTGGGAATGCACACTGGTGCAGCTACTTTGGAAAACAGTATAGAGATTCCTCAAAAAGTTAAAAATAGAACTACTCTACAACCCAACAATTGCACTACTAGGTATTTACCCATAGGATACAAAAATACAGATTTGAAGGGGTACATGCACCCTGATGTTTATAGCAGCATTACCAACAATAGCCAAACTATGAAAAGAGTCCACATGTCCACCAACTGATGAATAGATAAAAAAGGGGTGACATATATATATCATATACATATATATATGACATAGATACATGTCACCCCTTCTTTATATATGACATATATATATAGATACATATATATAAGCCATCAAAAAAAATGAAATCTTGACATTTACAACAATGTGAATGGAGCTACAGTGTATTATGCTACCGAAATAGAGAAAGACAAAGAACATATGATTTCCCTCATATGTGGAATTTAAGAAGCAAAACAGATGAGCATATGGGAAGTGATAAAAAAAAAAAAGTGAGAAGGGAAAAAACCATAAGAGACTTTTCATGACAGAGAACAAACAGAGTTGATGGAGGGATGCGATGGGGGATGGGCTAGCAGGGTGATGGGTATTAAGGAGGGCACTTGTTATGATGAGCACTGGGTGTTATATATATTAACATATATATTAAGTGATGAATCACAAAATTCTACTCCTGTAACCAATATTACACTACAGGTTAACTAACTAACTAGAATTTAAATAAAATTTGAAAAAAAAAATTAAGATGTGAACTTCATAAAAGACAAGGTGAGGCTGAGGAATTATATAGGTTAAAAGACCTGGCAATTAAATGAAATACATTATTCTGGACTAAATCTGGCTCTAACAACATTAGACACTACTTTATTGGATAAAAATATTGCATCAATAATAAATACTAAAGCTGATGATACTACTATGGTTATGAGAATATTTTTATTCTGTGGAAATACAATGAAGAATCTATTTATTTAGAGATAAAGGGCCATATGTATGCAACTTTCTCTTAAAGGCTTTAAACAAAAACAATGTATGAAGAAAGAACAAATGATAAAGCAGATGGGGAAAGATGTTGACAATAGGTGAATTTGGCAAAATTGTAAAAAGTTGTTTTGTATACCAGTTTTGTAACTTTTCTGTAAGTTTGAAATTATTTCTAAATAAAAGTGGTTTTGTGTAGTTCTTGTTTGTTTAATATGGTAAAGTTTGATATTCTTTAAAAATGTCTAGAATATCACTCCATGGGAATACTAAAATAAATGAGATGTTTCCAAGATGATATCAAAAGATAAGGGGATATGCAAAAGGAGGAAGAACTTTATTTAAGCTGAAACCAGAAAAGCCTTAAAGAAAAGTAGTACAAGATTGATTTGCCACTTATATAACTAATAGTTGCACGGGGGAGAAATGGAGATCTTTGAAAAAGATACCTTCCTTCGCAAATGAGAGATTAATGAGAGAGCCATTAAAGCAAGAATGAGAACGAATTCAAATTAAACACAGAGCAATGATAACATGAGGCAATCTTTCTCTTACAACCAGCCTGTAACAACAGTTTTTTTTTTTTTTTTTCAAGTAAAAGAGGTGGAAAAGAGCAGAAAAGAAATTTAAATGCATTTTGGAAAATAGAAAAGTGGATGACTCTGGTAAATGAAGAAGTTAAACCATAAAAAGCTAACAAGAGAAAAGTTGAAGGGCCTGTGAAATCCCTGGAGAAACCTGGCAGGTTTGACACTTGGAAAGGGGGGGAATTCTCTATACAGATGATTTTCCTGATACACTCTGCACTGACTGACTTTATGTGCCATCTTGGCTATGCTTCTGTACCCAAGTGTTTTGGTTAAACATCAGCCTAGACGTGGCTGCGAAGGCAATTTTAAATATCATTAATATTTTAATCAATAGCCTTTGAGTAAAGCATGTGGGTGGGCCCCATCTAATCAGTTGAAGGCCTTAGAATAGACTAAGGTCTTTTTTTCTGCTTTCAAACTGCCTTCTGTCTCAAAATACATCAAATCCTGCTCAAATTTCCAGCCTGCAAACTTGCTGGCCTGCTCTGTGAATTTCAGACTTACCAGCTCCCACAATCACATGAGCCAACCCCTCAATTAATATATATACATATAGGGCAGCCTGGGTGGCCCAGTGGTTTAGCACTGCCTTCAGCCCAGGGCCTGACCCTGGAGTCCCGGAATCGAGTCCCACGTCGGGCTCCCTGCATGGAGCCTGCTCCTCCCTCTGCCTGTGTCTCTGCCTCTCTCTCTCTCTCTTTCTCTGTCTGTCTCTCATGAATAAATAAATAAAATATTTAAAAAAATTTATATATATATATATACACACACACACACATATGTCACACACACATACAAAACTAGAGACAAGACTACTTAGAACAGGCACAGAAACAGGACAGTGTGAGGTCAGTTACTAAAAACAGGGAAAATAGTCAAGGTAATCATCCAAAGGAAAACACAAGGACAAAGAGATGGAAAATAGTTCAAAGCTGATAAGAAAATGAGTACTCTGATGTAGAAGTTCCAGTATCTAAGAGAAGGTTCAAGTCCAATAAAAAGAACAGAAAAAGCAGAATGGACAAAATTATCAAAGAAATGTGTCAAGGAGGGATCCCTGGGTGGCGCAGCGGTTTGGCACCTGCCTTTGGCCCAGAGCGCGATCCTGGAGACCCGGGATCGAGTCCCACGTCGGGCTCTCGGTGCATGGAGCCTGCTTCTCCCCTCTGCCTATGTCTCTGCCCCTCTCTCTCTCTCTCTGTGACTATCATAAATAAATAAAAAATTAAAAAAAAAAAAGAAATGTGTCAAGGAAAGTATATATCATTCACCAAATTGAAAGGGCAGCTTGTTGGTCTCAGGAACATGAATAAAATGACCTCTACAAAGTCACATCACCAAGACAAACACAGGGATAACCAGAAGTGACTAGCAGCCTCCAAAGTGTAGGATAGATCAAGCAGCAAAATATGGGATTCAGGATGTCATCAGACTTAGTCAACATCACTACATATTAGAAATAAAAGCTTTCAAACAGCTAAGAAGATTTTTTTCCCTAGAATTCCATATCCAGGCAAAAAGAATCAATAATACATAAGGGATAAAATAATGACATTTTTAGATATCCAAGAATAACAGTATCAACAACAACCACCCAAGCATCTTTTCTTAGGAAGTCAGTAGAGGATGTTCTTGATCAGGCAAAATAAGGGCTTAAATCCAAAGAAAGTCAGTTATGGGGTCCAGAAAGGAAGGATCCAAGAGAGGGAATCAGAAAAAGTAAGTTCTTCGAAAGCAATCTGATCACTCAGTCCAGGAACAACCTCTGCAAACATGAGCGGAAAGATGCAGGAGGAAAGTGGGGAGGCCTCCACGATGTAAGCACAGGTGATGGATTATTTCATACATTTGACTATTTGGAGAAAATTATTGATATTTGACAAATTTATTGGAGTATAAAAAATTCTCATGACTTCATAGAATTCTAAGCCAATGAGAAAATGAAGTAATTAATTAAAAGTAATTAACTAGAGGAGAAACAAAAAGTTGGACAAGAAAGGAGATTAAACATTGTCTTTAATAATGTAAACTCTATTGCTTTATCCAAAAAAATCCAAAACCAAACAAAACAAAACAAAAAAATAAAACACCCTAAGGAATATAAATTTTTGAGGGAATCGGGAAAGTGAAATTGGAGAAGTCTAGTAGAGAACTGTCTTCTTAGTGACCATAAGAAGAAGGTAATAGATAATGAGAAAAATCATTAAGTTAAGGAGAAATAGTATATATATTTTATTAAGGTAAATGGATATATGTACCAGAAGAAATAGCTAAAAGACTTGAAAGTGGTTGCCTCTGGTAATAGTACAGGTAAATAGAAAGGAACTTTCCAGAAGACAATTTTTGACATCAATATTTTATTACTATTCATACTGTAAACATATTAATAATCTTTGATTTTTAAACTTGGGTAGATATAATATTTTCATTTAAAGTTTAATTTTTGAGAACAATGATATACATCTCATGCATGTATAATCAGGAACATTATTTCAATTAGTATTTATAGAGGATGATAATAATTTCAATATGGTTTGTCCTTTATAAAGCATTTTGATTGTAGGAATTGCAAATGTGTGTAAAACTGTGACTGAAAGAAACACAACTATGGATTTCAGTATTGTGAAGCTAGCTTCAGGTAAAAAGCACTTACTTTCATTTTACATAGAATTTGTGATCTAACTGAATTTAGGGCAATCTACTCTGGTGTTTACGAACTGAATAGTCACTCCTTTATACACGCTTTGGATAGAAATTGAGTAAATGGACACAATATTTGAAAAACTGTCACACAAACAATAGCAAAGGACTGAACATATGTATGGTACAGACTGCTAGTGCAAGCCAGTGCCCTTTTCATCTTCTTTTTAGTAATAAGAATCCCAATTTGATCTGTTTCCTAGAGGAGGGAGGATACTATAAACTTTGGCCTCCCTAGAAGCTGCATCGATCTTCCTTGCCCTTTTACTTGTGCTGCATTTTGGAATGAAGAGGGAAATAAGATGGATGGAGCGCAGGCATCTATCTTGGACTCAGAAGATGAGGATCATATCAGGGATGAAATATCGAAAACTCTGTCTACAATATGGAGCCACTATACCAGTCTGAGCCATTTTTTACATGAGAAAAACAATTATTTTTTGCTTAAGCTGGATTTCTCAGTCATACCTGTATATAGTATGAAATAGTTTTTCTTCCTCCTAAGATTTACTTAGATTTTAATGTAGACACAAGAGAAATAGAAACAGAGTAGTATTATAATAATAGAAGTTTTCAGCATGGCTGAAGAAGCAATGGTGTTACAGAGAGGTGTCAATAAAGAGGATGATAAACAGATTGATGGAGATAGGACTTATATTTGTTAGAAGCATTACTGCTTGAGGTTATAATTACTTATGAAGTAGGAAAATAAAACTAGCTCCATGAAGGAATATATCTAACCCAAATCCAGCAGAATCACTTAATAGGTTTATTGAGAATATTGCTGCTGTCAACTTCTATTGGCATCGCAGGCCAAATAACAAAATTAAGACTATTGTACTAATAGGAAGCACAGATGGAACTTGTAGTTTATTATCTCATCTTAAAAGAGGTCACTGTTTTATTAAAAGCCCTATCGATTTCTGTTATGTTTCTTATCCTCTGTATTTCCTGAGTGACCTATACTGAGAAGGTACATAGTGGTTTTACAAAAAGCCATGACTGGTAGGATATTATTTGTGCCCCTAATCTAAAAAAAATAAGTTTTATTGAGACATAATTTACATACTATAAAATTCATTCTTTTTATTAAAGAGTGCAATTCAGTGGGTTTTTTTTAGTATACTTGAAAAGTTGTGTAATTATCACAACTATTTAATCTGGGGACATTTCACCACCTCAAAAAGAAACATGAAAAATATAAATGACCCATTGGCCATTTCATTACCTCAAAAAGATATGTATTAGCAGTCACCCTTCCCACCTTGGTCCCTGGGAACCAATAAGCTACTTTCTCTTGGTATGGATTTGTTGGTAGCCTTTGTGTCTGATCTATTTTATTTAACATATTTTTTGAAGATTCATCCATGTTGCAGCATGTCTCAGTATCTTGTTGCTTCTTATGGCTGGATCATATTACATAATACATAATATTAATAATATTACATAATATTGTGTGGTTATGCTGCTTTTTGTATTTCTCGTCAACAGTTCGAGGACAATGGGGTTGCTTCCATCTTTTGACTATCATGAATAATGCTGCTCCGAGCATTTGTGCACAGGCTTTTCGTGTGCATGTGTCTTCAATTCTCCTGAGTATATACCTAGGAGTGGAATTACTAGGTTATATGGCAATTTTTTTTTTAATTAAAAATTCTTTTTTTTTTATATGGCAATTCTAAGTTTAAAATGTTAAGTCAAATTGTTTCCCACAGTGGTGGTACCATTGTAAATCCCCACCAGTAACGTAGGATGGTTCCAGCTTCTCTAAATCCTTGCCAACACTTGTGTCTTTTTTGTTATAGTAATTGTAGTGAGTGTGAAGCGAAATCTCATCATGGTTGCGATCTACATTTCCCTAACAGTAATGATGTTGAGCATCTTTTTATGCGTTTATTAGGCATGTATGTATCTTCTGTAGAGAAATAACTATTCAAAGACTTTGCCCATTTTTAATTGGGTTATTTTTTATTGTAGTGTTCTTTATATATCCTAGGTATAAGACCCTTTCAGATGTCTTAGAAATATGTTCTCCCATTGTCTGGGCTGTCTTTTCATTTTCTTTGGGTGTCCTTTGAAGCACCAAAGTTTTGAATTATGATTAAGTCCAATTTATTTTTTATTTAGTTGCTTATGCTTTTGGTGTCATTTTAAAGAAAGTATTACCTAATCAAAAGTCATAAAGACTTACACCTATGATTTCTGATCAGAGTGCTATACTTTTAGCTCTTACGCTTATGTCAATGGTCCACTTTGAATTAATTCCCATACATGGTGTGAAGTAGGGACTCAACTTCATTTTTTTTTGCATGTGAAAATATAGTTGTACAGCAACATTTGTTGAAAAGAATACCTTCCTGCGTATATTGTCTTGGAATCCTGATCAAAAAATAATTGACAATAAATATAAGGGCTTATTTCCTGATTTTCAATTATATCCCATTTATCTACATGTTTATCCTCACACCAGTACCACAGTATCTTGATTATTGTATTGAGTATTGTAGGAAAATTTTGAAACCTGAGAGTGTAAATCCTGCAACTTTATTCTTCTTTCCAAGAAAATTTTGGCTACTCTATGTCATTTGCATTTCTATATGAATTTTTTCAGCTTGTCAATGTCTACAAAAAAAGACAGTAGGGGTTTTGATAGGTTGTTCTGTAGTTTCAGTATCTAAGTTTTGTTACATTTATCATAAGTATTTTACTCTTTTTGGTACTATTATGAATTAAATTGTTTTCTTGATTTCTTCTTCATACTGTACAGTTTGGCACTAAAAATACAATTGATTTTTGTATATTGAACTTGTGCCTTACAAATTTGCTGAATTCATTTATTAACTGTTTTTTAATTACTTATGATTTCTACTTCAAGATTATGTCATTTGCAAATAGTTATAGTTTAAATTCTTCCTTTTTAATTGTATTCTTTTATTTCTTTACCTTAACTATTGACTTGGTTAGAATTCCTAGTATAATATTGAATAGAAGTGATGAAAATGAAAATCCTTGTCTTGTTCCTTATCTTAAGGGAAAAACAGTCTTTCACCATTAAGTATGAGGGTAGCTGTGGCTTTTTTGTACATAACCTATCTCAAGTTGAGAAAGTTCCACTTAATCTTGAGTGTTTTAAATAGATATTGAATTTGGACTAGTTTTCTTTTTTGTAATGTTTTTGGTCTGCTTCATACCAAGGTAACTGGACTCCACATGAGTTGAAAGGTGTTCTTGCTCTTCTAATTGAAAGAGTTTGTGAATGGTTGTTAAGTTTCTTTTACCTGTTTGGTAGAATTAACCATAAAGCTATCAGGGCCTGGGGTTTTCTGGGAATGTCTTAATATCTCCTTCATTTTTGAAAGATGGTTTTGCTGGACATAGAATTCTTGTTTTACAGTCTTTTTCTTTTAGTACTTAGAATATGTCATCCTGCTGCCTTATATTCTTCATGGTTTCTGTTGTGAAATCAGTTGTTATTGAGGTTCTGTTGTATATGATGATTAGCTTTACTCTTAGTGCTTTCAAGAGTCTCTTTGGATTTGACTCTCAACGGTTTGACTATGATGTTTCTAATTATGCTCCTAAAGTTTCTTGAGCTTCTTGGATTTGAAGATTAATACTTTTTATCAAATTTGGAAAGTTATTGGACGTTATTCATTTAAATATTATTTTTGCCATTTCTTTCCTCTTTTTCAAAGACTCTCATTATGTGTATGTTGGTACAATGAATGTTGTTCCATAGGTCTCTGAGGTCCTGTTAATTTTCATTTGGTGATATATAATTCTCACATTTTCTTTTAATTCCTTACACATATTTTCCTTTAATTCTTTGAACAGTCTTAAAATAGATGATTGGAAGTACTTGTCTAGTAAGTCCAATGTCTCTGTTTCTTTCTGAACAGTTTCTTTGCTCTTTGCCCTATGTACAGACCATACTTTGTGTCTTTTTATTTTGGCTGTTGTTGAAAATTGAACATTTAAATAAAATGATGTGGAAACTCTGGTAATCATATACTGCCCCAAGGCTTTTTGTGCTTTTATTTATTTATTTATTTTTTGCTGTTGCTGTTGTTTGTTTAGCGACTTTCCTGAACTAAATCTATAATGTCTTTGTCATGTGTAGCCACTGAAGTCTCTGCTCAGTGAGATAAACTACTTTAAATGTCTTCCTTCTATAAAACAAATCTTTGAATGGCAAGGATACTAATAAGAGAGGAAAAAAATGAAAATAAAAGGGCAATTACAAAACCAGGTGACATAGTAAGGACATGGATCCTTGCCACATTGCCTAGTCCCCTATAATCACTTCTTGTATACAGAGCTGAATTTAGAGGAGGATATGGGATTCCTATATTTCAAATTCAAAGGATGGCCGCTGGGGCCCTCAGTTTGGCTGCTCCAAATCCTAAGAAATAGACTTGATTTCTTTCCTTAATGTACACCCCTAAAAGCACATAGTATGATATAGTTATAGATAACAGTGATTGTTGATTTCTTCATTTTTAAAGATACAGAAAATGATATTGAGAGCAGTTCAGTATTTTTTCCCAGGTCACGCAATTCTTAGTAACAGAGTTGAGTTGTAAAATCCAGGCTCTTTGCCATTTACTATGCTACTTCCATTACAGCATTCTATTATGTCAATAGATAAAACACTTTTTTTTTTTATTCTTCTGAGAATATAAGTAATTACTCTCTCATGACTTTTTCACATACTATATGTGTTATTGAGCTCAGGCTAAAGGGTTTCTATAAGAAATAGTTTTATAGTTCTGTATCAGAAATAATGGGACAGAGCTTCCAGATAAAATGGAAAAATGTATTTTGCAGATGGGTGGCCTCTGGTTTTTATGTGGGGTGCCAAATCACTTGATATATGAGTATTAGGATAAGTGTGAAAGTGAATTCTTTTCGCTTTGTAACCATGGTATGCCATTCATCTAAATATAATGTAAGCTTCTTAAAACTATTTTCTTCTCTCCAATTTTTCCTTTAAAGCATTGGAGTGTATTTTTCCAAAATTTCCAACAGATGTATTAAAAAATTAACTACATTGTCCTCCATAACTATAAACACTATAAAACTATGAAGCAACCTATATTAATGTCTCCTTATCATATTCTCTTTAAAATGAATATTTTGAAGGACTAGAATATGTCTGAATATGGGTGTTAGTTATATCTTGATATTTATTCGTAATAAAGGAATAAATACCAAAAGGGTATATTATATCCAGAAACAATTTTCTGATCTGGCAACATTAATATTCATTGGAGCTACCATTTATATTAGAATTTCAGATGAAAAATTAGCCTTAGTATCCAATTCAACTTTAACAATCAAGTCTGGATGCAGTATATTGATTCAGAATTTTGGAACATCACTTTTCATCACATCATGTTGCAACAAAATGTATCATGGCATGATGAGCCTGGCTTGAATCTTTGATATGAATAATTACAATAAATAAGATATGGATCAGGATTATCAAACAGAAATCCAAAAAGGAAAGGATGTATTTAATAACATTTGCAGAAAAGGCAGCACCTAATAGACTGTGGAAGTGTCAGAGTTTCTGCTTCTTAATGATGGAAGTAAGAGGTCTGGGGATAAGAAGTTTTACTTCTGAGAGAATGACTCCTCCAATGCTATGACCTCCCCTGTTCCCCAGGAGTCAAACTGTCTCAGAAATTGAGTGTGTATTCAGGGACAATAGAGTGATAATATCTTCCTGAGATAGGAGAGATCAAGGTTATATAGACATTTTAACATCAGCTGACTGCCATTCCTGGATTGCAAACCAGAAGAAAGATCTAAGTGATAATGTGTAGTTGTGAATTGCCTCTGTGGTTAATGGTGTTTTGATCCAGCCTGTTCTTGTTAATATGAGAGTGAGAAAGCAGATAGAAAGGCAAGAGTTAAACCAACTTCAGAGACAGCCTAATTCTAGTATTTCCTTGTGAGTCATTCATTAGTTTGTCAATTAAAAAGTCACTCTAGCACTCATATTCTCTTAATATTTTCTGATATAACATTCAATTTGCTGAGGAATGCTATTATGGGGGTGGGGGAGAAGTGACAGGGAGGGAGAGAGGAAGAAAGCCGAAACCAGGCCTAGTTAAAGGTGCACTATCTCCACAAGATAGAGACCCAAACGGACTCCATGCTTAGCACAGAACCCAAGGCAAGCCTGATCCCAACCCTGACTTCATGACTCCAGGACAACTATACCAGCTGAAACCAAGAGTCAGATGCTTCAAACAACTGCACTACCCAGGCCCCCCTCCACAAGATTTTAATATAAAACATTTATCATTGATTAGGAGTCATGGCCATCCGACCATGGTATCTCTACCTTGCATTCTAACTTAGAGATGCCACCCAGAACTCTTTGGTTCTCACCATCATTTGCCAAAAAAATTAGAAAATTTAACTAGAATTCACCCATGTTCCACCTCAATTACAATAATGATTGTACTGATTATGTGCTAGGTTTTTTACATGCACTAACTCATGTAATGATCACAACACTTAATCTCTTTAATATTTATTTTATAGATAAGATTATTGAGGCCTTGGGCAGTTAACTATTTTATTTCAGTTGACTTTATACAAGAAAGGGGAATAGGTGATTGGATCTTGGCTCCAAAGACTATGAAAATTATATTACACCACTCCATACTACTTGGCAAAATAATAAATGTTTATTTAAATGTTGAAATGAATGATATTTGCCCAACTTTTCCTAAAAGCATGAAGTTCTACTTTCATAAGATTATTGGGGTCTTTTTAAAAAAAGATTTTTATTATTTATTTATTCATGAAAGACACACACAGAGAGAGAGGGAGAGAGAGAGGGGGGGGGGGGGCAGAGACACAGGCAGAGGGAGAAGCAGGCTCCATGCAGGCAGCCCGATGTGGGACTGGATCCCGGGACTCCAGGATCACGCCCCAGGCCGAAAGCAGGCACTAAACTCCTGAGCCACCCAGGCATCCCCAATTACTGGGGACTTTTGATGAGACAGTTTCTGTTAGATTATCAACACTCTTTCCTGGCATAGTGCCTGGTTCATAGTAGGCACTGAATGAATAGAAGAACTGGCATTCCTGGCAACAAAATAATCCACACTCCCCTTTCCAGGCTACTGGATATAGCTGTATTTTACTTGTTGGTCAAAGACAATTCCTGATGTCTTCATCCTTTTCCACTGTGACTAATAAAAGAAACATATATACTAAAACATAGCTTAAAAACATAGAAATAGCATGCATGTTCATTTTCAGAAAAGAATCTCAAATGATAGACATGAAGCTCATCATCATCATTCTGTGACATTCATTCACAGATTTTTCAGGTAACCCAAAAGCAGACCTTATTATAAATAAATAAATAAATAAATAAATAAATAAATAAATAAATAATCACACACAGACACACACACTTTACTAATCATAAGCTCCAAATTTTAAGTGAATTTTAATAAGAATATATGCCTTGGAGTAAGACAAATCAGACTTTAAACCTGGTAATGTGACTTTAGGCAAATCCCTTAGCTTTCTTCTAAGAATGGGCAAAATTATTGCTACTTTTGTGTTTGTAATAAGGATTAGAAATAATATCATTAAGTTATTGGCAAATAAATCATCAATAATTGGCATTTACTATGGTAAAAAACAAAGGGGTGTTCTCTTTGGTTGGCTCTGTGAAAACAGTAAGTCTTTAAAAATAAGATATATTTGAATTATACTATAAGTTTGTCAAGATGTTTCCATGGATAGCTGTCTGGGGAAGCACATAAATAATATGAGTTATATTTTCCAGTTTTATTAATGCTTTTTTTCTCCCACATATATCTTTCACGGCCTATATTACTTTGTGAAACTAATATGGTTTTTTAAATCTCTCTGCTATGAAACTAGCTCTAAACAAACTTATCTGTACAGTATCAGCTGGAAGGAAACTGTTTATAGCCACTGCATAGAGTACATAGCTAATTATGATTGTAAGGTGGCATCCAGGAATACACAAATGGGGAAATACTTGGACTGACCTTAGACAAAGACTATAAAATGAACTCACTCTAAACAGTCACACAGTTGAACCTAACCAAACATTATTACCTTTGCTTTTGATTTCTTTGGAATGCCACCAAGGCCCTGTTGTTGTAACACTACTGTGGTCTCTACTTATTAACTCGGTGCTGTAACCTGACCGTTTTGTAACTGGCATTAAAATTACAGAATCAAAACCCTCAGTGTGTACATGCAAATTATTCAGGTTAAGAGAAATCCTGCTGGGAAATACAGACACTCAAATCCCCTTCCTAATTTTAACTTCATATAGCTTACAATTTTGAAATAATAGGAAGATCTCAAGAGTAATAATGATATACAGCAACCAACAAGTTTAGAGTAATAGCAAAAGTCTCTTTGTTCTTTGGTTTAAATTAAACTAGTTTGTAAATATATAAAGGTTTTTTTTTTTTTTTTTTTTTTTAATTTCAGGTTTTCCTTCTGTGTTTTGACTCTTATAGTCTCATTCGATCAATGATACTAGTACCTAGGTATAATTCCATATTATCAAACCCAGGATTGTGACTCCATAATAGGGACCCATCTACCTTCTTTCTTACCTTTAGCCAAATGAACCTAAAAGAGGACACCATTATCTGATCACCTCTGGTTCATAGGGTGAGAGTATTCAGTGAGACTGTCATGGTTCTGTTTCATAGGTGGCATATAATAATTAAGAGCTTAGAGACCAGAATTGAATACCTGAGCTCAGATGCAATTTGCTAATTAATTTATTCATTCAGCAATTATGTATGGGTCAGGCACAATTTTGGACACTGAGGATTAAATAGGAAGCAAAACAGAGAAGTCTCTGCCCTCATATTTCTAAACATTCTAGTTGGAGGACACAGGAAAAAATGGAAGATAAAGATTGTAAAGTAAGAACAGACAGAGTGAGTACTGTAATGTAGAGAAGGTTTGTTTGCCAGGTTACTAGATTAATTTGCCAGTTCTGTCACCTTTGAAAAGTGGTTGTATACCTCTAAGTAATTATAAAAGATAGATAATATTACCAAATTCATAGGGCTGAAGTGAAATAGAACACATAAAATGCTGAACTCAGTGGCTGGTACACAGTAAGTGCTCAAACAAATATAAACCGGTAAAGGGTAATTTTCTCAACTTGATAAAGGCAATCTACAAAATGCTTACACTTAACATTTAATGATGAAGACTCAAAACTTTCCCACTAAAATCAGATACAAGACATGGATGTCCCTTCTTACCACTCCTTTTCAAGATTGTATTGGAAGTCTTACTAACGTAGCTAGGCAAGGAAATAAAGTAAAAGGCATAAAGATTTGAAGGAAGACATGAAAATGATCTTTGTTTGCAGATGACATTATTGTCTATATAGAAAATTCAAAAGAATCAATCAAAAAGCTCCAAGAAATGAAAAGCAAGTATAGCAAGGTTGCAGGATACAAGAATAATACACAAAAATCAATTGCCTTATAGTGTACCGATAATGAACAAGTGACATTTGAAATTAAAAATACAATACCATTTACTTCAGCACACTCAAAAAGTGGAATACTTAAATATAAATCTAACAAAATATATACAAGATTTATGTAAGGAATACTACAGAACTGATGAGTGAAATCAAAGAAAAACTAAATAAATGGAGAGATAGTCCATGCACATGGTTTGGAAAACTCAATACTGTCAAGATATTCATTCTTCTCCACTTGTTCTATAGATTCAATAAAACTGCAATCAAAACCCAGCAAATTATTTTATAGATATTGATAAACTAATTTTAAAGTTTATACAGATAGGCAAAAGACCCAGAATAGCGAAACATATTAAATTACAAAGTTGGAAGTCTTTTATAAAACTATAGTAATCAAGACAACATGTAATGGCAAGAGAATAGACAACTGTATAAATTGAATAGAAAAAAAAAATAAATGGAACAGAGCAGAGAGCCTAGAAATAGGCCCTCATAATAGGGTCAACTGATCTTTGACAAAGGAGCAAAGGTAACACAATGGAACAAAGATAGTTTCCTCAACAAATGTGCTGGAACAACTGCACATCCACTTGCAAAAATGAATCTAGACATAGACATTACATCCTTTACAAAATTTAAGTCAAAAATATATCACAGACCTAAATGTAAAAGATAAAACTCTAAAACTCCCAAAAGAATTTTGTGGGGTGTATATGTGTTTTACAAAGTGAAACATAGTCTTGCCATGTGTTCCAGCAAACATGCTTCTTGGTATTTACCCAAAAGAGTTGAAAATTTATTTTCACACAAAAACCTGCATATGAATATCTATAATAGCTTCATTCATAATTGCTCAAACTTGGAAACAATCAAGAGGTCTTTAAAAAAAACACAAAACAGTACACAATCAAGAGGCCCTTCAGTAGGTGAATATGCATAAACTGTAGTACATCCAGACATTGAAATATTATTTGTCACTAAAAAGAAGTGAGCAATCAAGCTATGAAAATACATGGAGAAACTTAAATATACATTGTTAAGTGAAAGAAGCCAATGTTTTAAAATAGATATATATTATATAATTTCAGGGGTATAACATGCAGTAAAAGGTAAAACTATAGAGACAATAAAATAGATCAGTGGTAGCTAGAGGTTTGGGGGTAGGGAGAGACAAAAATAGCACGGAGGATTTTTAGAGCAGTGAAAATATTCTGTATGGCACTATAATAATGGACACATGTCATTTATACATTTGTCCAAACCCATAAAATGTACAAAAGCAAGAGTGAACCCAAATGCAAACTATGGACTTTAGGTAATTGTGATGTGTCAAAGTAGGTTCATCAATTGTAACAAATGTACCAGTGGTAGATGTTGATAATCGGGAAGCTATGGATGTGTTAGGGCAGTGGGTGTGTGGGAAATCTGGGTACCTTACTTTCAATTTTATTGCAAACCTACAACTGCTCTAAAAAAATCTAAAAAGTCTAGGCCATCGTTTTCTTTGCTAACTAAATTTGCTCATTAATCTTGATTTTTATTTTCCCTTTCCACTTACTATTTACATTTATTCCATAAATTAAGAAAATGATTATTATATACCATACCATGTCAAAGCACTGCTTTAGATATTGCCGGGCATGAAATAAAAAATAAAGCAAAAACAACAAAAAACACCCGGTCCACAGGGAGTTTATATTTTAGTACACATGATTTTATTAAGTTGAACCATATGATTATTGTTTTATAAACTGTTGATAAGGGATTTATTCAACTTGTGGTTTCTTATATCTCTAAAGTAGAGGAATGAAACCCCAATTCATACTTATAAGATTTTAAGTTATTATTTAAACAGTAAATAAGAGACTAAAGTGTTGAGCTACATATGAGTAATAACAAGCTACATAAAGCCTTCAATATTTTCGAGCACATCTTATCTTTTTTTTTTAAGATTTTATTTATTTATTTATGAGAGACACAGAGGAGAGAGAGGCAGAGACATAGGCTGAGGGAGAAACAGGCTCCCTGCAGAGGAGGGGATAAATTTATAATTATTTATTCAATCCACAGACATCCCAACTTGAAGACAGTCTAATAAAAGTGTATATTTTCTCAACATTAATTTTTGCTTTAAAATATTATATTTTGAAATCATTTCTGGACATATTTGCAATATGATATTGTGTCCAACTTAGGACAGTTTAAATGCAAAACTCAATTACATTTAAAGGAAACAAAAAGATTAAGATGAATTATCAAAAGATAAGATTTGGCTTTCTTAAAGTAAAATAGTGTTCCGCAACCCAGGATCAGTATCTGATTATGTTAGACCAGAGTCCAGGTCTAAGGAATTGGTTTCTCATATTCATGGCGAAGAGCATCACTTTGGAGCTGACTCCCTCTGGTTAGAATACTAGCCTTGTCATTTTCTGTCTGTGTCTCTGTGGAAAAGTCAGCCCCTCTCAATTTCTTAGTCTCTTCACATGTAAAGGTGAGATAATGTAGGACGCCTGGATGGCTCAGCGGGTAAGCATCTATCTGCCTTTGGTCCAGAGCATGATCTTGGAGACCTGGGATCGAGTCCTGCATCGGGCTCCTTGCGGGGAGCCTGCTTTCCCCTCTGCCTGTGTCTCTCCCTTTCTCTGTGTGTCTCTCATGGATAAATAAATAAACTCTTAAAAATATTAAGTTGAGATAATCGTAGTTCTAGTGTTAAAGGTTTTTTATGAAGATTAAATAAATGTGCATGTGAAATACTTAGAACAGTACCTGGCACATGGTAAGTGTTATATGTTTCACTGCTGTTATTATCATTATTAATACAATATTAAACTTCATCATTTCTATAGACTATATATTTGTATTGAAACCTAATCCCTGATATGATAGTTTTAGGAGGCATCACTTTGGGGAGGTGATTAGGTTGTGAGGGCAGAGACCTTATAAATGGGTTTAGTGCTCTTATCAAAGAGGTGTCAGAGAGCTCCTTTGTTCCTTCCACCATGTGAGGACACAGTGAGAAGATGGCCATCTATGAACCAGGAAATGCTGTCACCAGATACCAGATCTGCTGGTACCTTGACCTTTTTGGGCTTCCTAGTCTCCAGAATGGTGAAACATAAATTTCTGTTTTTGTTTAAGATTTTACTTATTCATTTGACAGAGAAATAGAAATAGCCAGAGAGCACAATAAAGGGTACTAGGGGGAATGGCAGCGGGAGAGGGAAAAGCAGGCTCCCCATTGAGCAGGGAGCCCAGTCAATCCCAGGACCTTGGAATCATGACATGAGCTGAAGGCAGACGCTTACCAACCGAGCTACCCAATTGTCCCATTTTCTGTTTTTTTTTTTTTTTAATACTTCATCCCAGTCTATGTTATTTTTGTTCTAGCAGCCTGAATGGATGAAGATAGTCATTTTGCAAAGAATTAATTTATATCAAATGTATCGTCTTCTTTTGTACCCTTTCCTCTTTATGTGGCTGAGTTAAGGAAGAAAAAGAAAAAGACTATTTTGCAAATGAGGTTACATTTCCTAGAAAATGTTCCTCAAACACCTGTCACTCACTAAGAATTGGTTTTAGAATTAACACTCCCAGATTTATTACTCTTGTTATTCAAACCAGGGAACCTCTCTGACTGAGCCTTAGTTTGCACATCTCTAAAACAGGGACAATTAAGACCTTAGTTATATGTAGATGCTTGAGAGCTTTCACAAGTTGTTAATTTGAATACACAAATATAAGATGGTGTTACCTTACTTGAATTGATAACATACACTATTTTTCTCAAAATGATCTCAAAGTGCCATTGGAAAGAATCAACACATTGTAGAAAGTACCTCTTTCTAATATCTTATGGGATAATTGTAGAGGTGAAAAAATCAAGTTTAGATTTTCTAAGTGTTCAAATTTAGGGTGCTCTTACTATGCAGGAAAGGGTCCTGAGAATTGGCTAATACTGCCAAAGTAGTCCAGTTTTCCTTCCATATGCCACTCATTGAGATCAAACCTAGCTCCTTTCAGAGACACCATATTTTCCACCAGAGAATGTTATTTTTTTTCCAAACCAGGGAAAGTTATACTAAAAATTATAATAAAAATAGATATAATACCTATAGCCACACTTTTATAAAACTTTCCATGTCGGACACTATTCTTAGCATTTTATGTCATCTCACTTACATTGTATTTGTGCCACCAGTCAAAAGTTGTGTTGTGCCATTGTCCAGTTGACTTTACAATTGAATCGATATTATTCATTCATTCATTCATGAATATTTATAGAAGGCCTAATATGTGTTAAACTTTTATTTAGAAAGTTGAAACTAGATGTTCCCTCTATACCTCACACCCTAGTTATTTTTGGTTCTACAAAAACATAAGCTGCTTTATTTCTCAATCTTTCACATATTTTTATTCATAAATTAATTTATTCTTTCTCTGCTTCCCTGTATTCCTACTCTTTCCCAGCATGTCCTAGGCATTTTTTTTCATAGAAAATAAATTACTTTACATTCCCAAATTCTCCAGAGCAAGTTCTCTTCTTTTCTTTTTTTTTTTTTTTTTTTTTCTTTTTTATGATAGTCACAGAGAGAGAAAGAGAGAGAGGCATAGACATAGGCAGAGGGAGAAGCAGGCTCCATGCACCGGGAGCCTGATGTGGGATTCGATCCCGGGTCTCCAGGATCGCGCCCTGGGCCAAAGGCAGGCGCCAAACTGCTGCGCCACCCAGGGATCCCTTCTTTTCTAAGCTTAATTGAACCTGACTTAAATTTCAGGACTGACCTGGCTCTGCAACCACCTAGGGTATAAAATGTTCATGTAGGGATAGGCCACAAATCACAGGGACATGTCTTTGCGTGTAGAATTACCACTTTTCTTAGTGTCTATTACCTTCCTAAATCCTTGTTTTTTAAAAAATCATCTTCATTTGGAGATTGTGTCTTCTGATTCAATTTGATGTAAACTGGATTTTTTTTTAACAAAAGCAGGTTACTTAAGTATAAAATGAAATCAGCTCATTTTGTGTTTATATATATATCAGACAGAAAATTACAGAGGACAATCATTTTAAGTTATTTTTCACTTTTTAAAACTTATTAGACTTAAGTGTAATATAGTCACTTATTAGTATAGTCAGAAGACCATATCAATAAATTCATTCCAAAGGCAAAGTAATTCATATACTCTATAGATAAAATCACTATCCTGCAAATGTTTTCTATTCATGAAAGTTACTTCCATAACCAAAATGTTTTAAAATGCAATCAATAAATGTTAAAAGATTAACAAACCCAAAGTCAAAGTAAGGGTTGTTGGAAGAATAAATAATGGGGTCTTGGATTCTTGCTAACAGATGCATGCAGCAGGCCGCAAAAATAATGAGATTATTTTGTCCTAATAATAAATTAATAACCCCTAATCACACTCACTTCTGTTTAGTTTTCCTTCTCTGAGCACAGGGTCAGCACAGCGTTCTCCCCATTAATGGAGAGAACCATTAACATCCCTAATACAGAATAGATGACCATCCCGTTGGGAGTTTTCTTGCAGTCACAGCAATTTCCAAGCCTCAGAGAAAAAGAAAGAAGAAAGGAAAACAGAGGGATAAATACTAGCTACAGAAAAATAATTTAAACTTTCTTCCAATAATTTGAATTTCTGAGCTCAAAAGCCTGTTTCGGTTTCTTTATTTTCATTTCCTTAATTGAACACACATTTATCAAAACATCATTTGCAAAGTAGTGATAAGTGCTACAGTGTATACTACTAAGGATAAGACAGGAGGCAAACTACAGGAATTGAATAATTATCCCCAAACTATTAATTCTATAAAATCATGGAAAATGTCTGTTTCATCCATCAACATATTCAACATCCAGCAGAGTGCCTACCCACATTTGTGGTGCCTAAAAAACGTTTGGTTAGTGAATGAATAAATAAGAAACAATGTCAGAAGGGATTGAGAAAGTCTGGACAACCCAGTAAAGGGTCAAGTGCTTAGTCACATGCTACTCACCAATCTGAAAGCTCTAATAAATAAGTAACAAAGAAAGCAATTACATATTTAAATAAGGCTCACACATGCCCTTGCCCATGAATTGAGGGCAATGTAGCTGGCAGTCTGATATTAACATACTTGTGGGGGAGAAGGACATTTACAGTGTCCCTTCCTTGCAGGCACCAGGAAAGGTCCTAGCATACGCCATAGGCAGGGCTGCTATTATTTGCTTCAGAGGTGTGGTCTTCTGAAAGTGGTCAGGAAAGAAAATTCAGGCTAATAAACATCACACTGGTAAAGTGTTACTACCAAAATTCTCATGCCTACATCCTCCTAGAGAATTTAATCCCAAAATATTTGCATTAATTTTCACAAATTGGTTCCTGATTTGAGAATTTTCACAGTGGTTACTTTTTCTCCCTGGTGATCTCAGGAATGACTGGCAGGTTTCAGTTAGGTAGTTTGAGACACACAACTCTTAAGATTTTGCTATTTGCACAGTAGAAAGGATTTCAAATTGGTAGCCCTATTTAACGTCTTACTTGTATTTCTTTTAGATAGATTAAGGGTAATATTTCATATTTTTGCCTCCTCTGATTTTTTAAAAAATTTTCACAGCTGTAATGCAGAATGTCCATCTTTCTATGTAATTCTTAGGGCTTTTCTGAAGCTTCCCTACATTTACACTATGAATGAGTGCTTAGAAGTTGGCTGTAGGCTGTTATGGTGGTACACATTTAATCAGCATGACTGTCTCTTAGGTCATCATTCTAAGAAGTACACTGCATAAATTATCCATTAATCTTGCTGGGATCAGAATGTTTAGAGTTACTGAGAAGTGACATCACATTAGCTGTTTGCTATTATATTAGTCTTTTTATTGAGGTGTTTGGACAATTTGGAAGTTTAGATTTTTATCTTTTTGTCTTATAATTTTTAAAAAGAACTAGCTCACTTTGAAGAGTAAACATATATATTTGCCTAACATATACATAAATAAAATATAAACAAAACATAAACATAAACATACATAAACAAAAAGTATATTTGCCTAACACATAACTTCAAAAGCTATACCTAGTTCTATTCCTAATTTTATTACTTAAAGAGATATTAGAGATATATAGTTCATATATATGTATCTCATTTGCCCCTTTTCAAATAGCCATGTAGCTCAGGGCCAAAGGAGAAAACCTAAATGTGAATAGTACACATAGGTTCATGAAGCTTTCTGAGAAACAAATCACCTTAATTGCAGAAAAGGAATTTAATGAAATTGAAAAAAAAAAAGTAGCTGGTATTTAATGAGTGCTTACAACATATCACACATACAATTTTAGTGCTTTATATAGATTCTTTCACTATAAGCTTACAATGATATTTAGCAATAGGTACTTTCATTATCCTCATTACAACACAACTCAAAAATGATTCCTGGGGGATCCCTGGGTGGTGCAGCGGTTTGGCGCCTGCCTTTGGCCCAGGGCACGATCCTGGAGACCCGGGATCGAATCCCACATCGGGCTCCCAGTGCATGGAGCCTGCTTCTCCCTCTGCCTGTATCTCTGCCTCTCTCTCTCTCTGTGACTATCATAAATAAATAAAAAAAAAAATTAAAAAAAAAATGATTCCTGGAGTATGGATCTTGTACTATCAACTGCTCAGGTCTTTGATTTCAAATGATTATTTTTCCTACTGTCCTTTAGCTACGCACTCCCTGGTTTTACCCCTGACCTTTTCATCACCAGTCACCTTCAAAGAGTCAAATGCAAGTATCTCGCTTTTTGACTAACATCTCTATGTAATTCTAAATCAATCTCATTTCATAATTAAATCTATATTAGAGCAGCATGGAGATTAGCATGTCCTTTGCAAGGCTAATGCTTAAATTCACAAAGTGTTTCATATTTTTATGTTCATTGGTCAGATAATTTAATATTGGAATTGTATAAACTTTCTCCAAATTGAAATTTGGATTTACTGCAATTATAATAAAAATACCAAATAATTACTTTATTTTCTGAGAAACTTGAAAGCAAATACTAAAATTTGTGTAAAATACAAAGGGTAAAAAAAATCTAAGACATCTTTAAAAAAAAAGATCAAGGTTATAGGACTTGCTCTACAAATACCAAGACAAATTATAAAGATACTATAATTATGAGGGTTGCTGGAGGGGATATGAGTGGGGGAATGGGCTAAATGGGTGATGGGTATTAAGGAGGGCACTTGTGATGAGCCCTGGGTGTTATATGTAAGTGATGAATCACTAAATTCTACTCCTGAAATGGATATTATACCATATGTTAACAAATTAGAATTTAGATAAAAACTTGAAATATTAAAAAAAAAAAGGAAAAAAAGATGCCATAATTAAAAGTAGATAGTATCAGTGGAAGTACAGACAGATATAAATGGGACAGAATGGAAGTTCAGAAATAGACCCACAAACATGAAAATTTGATTTTTAGCAATGGTAGTTCTATGATACACTGAGGAAAATAGTCTTCAAAAAATATTGTTGCAAAAACTATATATCCGTGAGTAAAACCCAAAAACCACTACCTCACCTAATACAGACATACACAATTAATTCCGATGAATTATAGACTTAAATCTGAAAAGGACCAAATAAAAGTTCTAGAATATTATGTGGTAGTCTCTTGATACAATCTTCAGGGGGTAGGGAGTGGTTTATTAAGCAAGACACAAAAGAAGTAGGCAAAAACAGAAAGACTAATAAATGGACTACAGTAAAATTAAGAACTCATGTTCATCAGAGCAGAATATTTAAAGAATAAAATCCTACAGATAGGAAATATTTAAAATATGTGTAACCCACAAAATTTCATGTTCAGAATATGTTAAAAGTTCTTAAAATGCAATAAGAAGAAAGGAAAAAATGGGACAATGAGCAAAAATCTTAAAAACCATCTTAGAATTTTTTTTCGTTATTTTTACATCCAACAAAAGAAAAAATTTAAAAGAGGATAAGAAACGATTCCTGTGGGATGATTTTAACATGCAAAATGTCCCCGGGGTTTCTTCTTTGCTTGCTTTCTTCCTCCTTACCCTGTCCCTAACCCCCCATACACACACACACACACACACACACACACACACACACACACATACACTTTCTGTAAAACTTGAAAATAGAAAGCAAAAACCCTCAACTGCTGTAAATCATGCAATTAAAATTGATTACTTATAAATATGAACTTTGGATCACTGTATAGACTGTTAAATTTGATTTCTTATTACCTATTGTTAAACTGTGTGAGACAGACAAAAAAATCTTAGAAAACATTCAATATTACTAATAATTAAGAAAATAAATGCAACCTAAAGTTATAATTCATCAATGAATAGAATGGCAAAATCCAAACAGTGTCTAAGTGTTGGGAAGGACAGAGATTTTCCCAATTTGCTGGTCAGAGTGTTAACTGTGAAGATCACTTTTTTCTTTTTTTAAGATTTTATTTATTTATGAGAGACACAGAGAGAGAGAGGCAGAGACACAGGCAGAGGGAGAAGCAGGCTCCATGCAGGGAGCCCAACGTGGGACTCGATCCTGGGTCTCCAGGATCACACCCTGGGCTGAAGGTGACACTAAACCACTAAGCCACCGGGGCTGCCCTGAAGATCACTTTGGAAAACAATTGACCATATCTAGTAAATCTGGAAGACAGACATATGACATGAGCTATGTTATGACTTGGAATAAACCCCATAGAAAGGTTTCCTTATGTTCACTAGGATACATGTATTTGAAAGCTCATACTGCATAGTTCAAAACTATAAATAACCCAAGTGTCCACAAACTGTAAAGTAGATAAACACATTACAGCAAATTTATATGAAAGAATATTAAAAAGCAATGATAAAAACTACAGATGCATACAAAAGCATTGATGGATTTAAAAAAACATATCAAAAGAAAGAAGCCAACAGTTAAGAAAAGTGTTGTATGGTTTCATTATATAAAATTCAAAAACAACAAAATTACTGCTATGTATATAGTAAAGCTCTAAAGTAAAAAAGGAAAACAAAAACTATAAAACTCAGGATAGTTATTAATGCAATGCAGGAAGTAGGGAGGGTTATGATCAGAAAGGCCTGTGTGGGAAGCTTCTGAGGACCTGCTATGTGTCATGTCTTGTTCTGAGCAGAGGATATAGGGGGTTTGTTCACCATAAATTTCTTAAGATAGACATGTTTTCTCATCTCTATTACATATTAATGAAAAGGAAGATGTTGTATTAAAAGTTATGGAATCAAATACCACATTTTCCCCAAAGATCTTACTCATATTAGAAAGAGAGAGAGAGAGTGAGCATGAGTGGGGCAAGGGACAGAGGGAAAGAGAGAATTTCAAGTAGATTCTGCACCAAGCATGAGCCTGATGTGGGGCTTGATCTCACAATCCTCAGATCAAGACCTAAGGTGAAACCAAGAGTTAGGTGCACAATTGATTGAGCCACCCAGGTACCCCAGCAAATACCACATTTTAATGTTTGTAGACAACTCTTTGAGAAAACAGTTGAAAGATTACCACAAGACAACACCTTGAAAGAAAAAGAAAGATGGAGAGGGGGTATCCTAATACCAATAATATTTGAACATATTTACATGTCAAAAAAAAAGCAAAAGAAGTAAAGCTGTGAGCAAGGTAAAAAGAGAAAGAGAATTGTATCTTGGACCTGGAGAAGATGAAAGAAGCTTGAGTCAGTCAGGGTGCTACCTGGATATATATGGCATGTCAAAATGGTTCACATGAAAGAGATAGAGTGTCTACAGAGGAAGGAACAGGACTAAAGAAACAAGGATTGCTGAGGCACCTAGGGGCTTGTAACACAGGGAGTCCTTACAACCCCTTTGGCCTGAAGGGGCAAGGGAGAAAATGAATGCCGTAGCCAGGTCCAATAAGAGTTGAAGCTGAGGAAGAGGGGTTACCCCAAGAACCAGAGCCCATCTGCATTGCCCACTAACATTGCAGTAAAGCAAGAAAAGGGCATGGGCTGAAAACGAAGTGGGAAATAAATCCCTTGGTATCTTCTTCTTCCCACCTTCCGATTTCCTTCTACTTCTTGCCATTGGTCCAAAGCCAACAGAAAATCATGAGTGGGCATGAGTGGTTGAGTGATGTAGTCTGGAAAGGCTGGTCTTTGCAACTCAGATCAGAACAGAGAAAGGCAGAGACATCATGTAGGGACGGAGAGGGGCAAGTGTAGAATAATCTGCACAGGACCGTAATTAACAGAGAAAGCTTGGTTCAGAAAGGATACTTCTCCTTCGGTCAGAGGAACTACAGAAACTCATGGGTGCTAATCCAAAGACAATATTGGTGGAAGGGAAAGATAGTTAAGAGAGAGCTTATCTGGTGACTTTAATCTCAAGAAAGTCAATGCAGGGGTTGTTTCCTAGGAGGGAAGAAAAACAGAGATAGATCGGGATTTTGAGAAGATCAGAGAAATTTGAAATTACTTTGGTAAGAAATTTAGTAAGAAGTCAATTAGCTATGGGTAAAGAACTGCTGAGTTGCACTGAAGGCAACTGAATTTTTCATATGATGACAGTTCCTCTATTTCAGTGTTTAAGCAAATATTAATCAAAACCACCTATATAGAAGTGAAAATAAGTCTTCTTTACTGTTTCGAAGGCAAGAAAGAATTTTGAGGGCAAAAACTGGGTTTGATTCACATCTATTTACACATCTCTTTTCACCCTCACCCTCATTACAGATATTAAACACATGTGCATGCTTGTGCATGTATACACACACACACACACACACACACACAATCTGACACAATATACTTATATAAACTGGCACTTGAGATTTTCCTAATCAGGACAGGTAATTCTTATTTTAATGTAATGTAATTAACACAAGAATACATATAAAGAGTGTTGGTTGGTTAAATCTTGGATTTTAGTCCTAGTTCCACCATGTAATTTTGGTAGAATCTATAGTCTAAAAGCTTGTGTCTCCCCCAAAACTCACATGTTGAAATACTAATGCCCGAAATGATGTTTGTAGTTGGGACCTTTGGGAGATGCTTGAACCATGACGGTGGAGCCATCATGAAGGACACAAATGCCTTAAAAAAGTTGCTCAGTAGAGACCTGTAGCTCCTTTCACCACATGAGTAAATAGCATGAAAAAGCAAGTTATGAAGCAGAAAGAAGGTAGTCAATAGAAGGCAACCATGCTGGTGCCCTGGTCTTGGACTTCCCAGCTTCCAGGACTATGAACAATAAATACCTGTTGTTTGTAAGCCACACAGTCAGTGGTATTTTGCTATGGAAGCTCCAATGGACCAAGACAGTAAGTCAGGCATATGTTTGTGCAAGCTTGAATGCAGTATGCATTTACTTTTATGAAGGCATTCTAGGTAAGGCTATGTGAAATATGGTTTCCGTAGTTGATTGTTTTTATGAAATCCAGAAATATACATAACAAAATATATCAAAGAGTTCTGGAAAATTTGACTGATACATACATATGCATTTTTCTTTATCTTTGTTCATCTGTTTTCTATCCTTAACAGTAAAGGTGGTATTAAGCTAAACCAAGAAAATTAATCACATAGTATAGTCGAATTTTTCTAATCTTCTATTGGAAAGTATTGGAAATTGGGAGATGACTTAAAGATGAGAGATACGATCATAGCTATATTCTTACAGAGGAGATTCTCTATCCAGAGTTCAAGTGTACATTATGCAAACTTTCACTGAGGGAGAGTTATGTGCAAGGTAAGACATTAGGCACTAAGGAGAGTGCCAGCAGGAGGGCAGAGGTGGGGGTGTAGGAAAATCCCTACTCCATGACCTGTTGCATTCAGAAATAATTCCCTGCCTTAGGTAACGATAGAGGAAGAATCCACAGTTCTTTGAATCATCCAATTATTAATATCTGACAATCAGAGAGTTGATTATAATCAGTTATTAGACATGTCTTTCAATAGCCTCAAGGTAGTAAAAATCAGTTAGATGTCCTTGAGATGCTAGCTGAGAAGTTTCTCCATTAACAAATGATGTAAAGCAAGACTGTTTTTCCAAATGAGCCAGCTCTGAGATTAATCCTTTTAACTGTGTGTCATTTAAACACAGTGAATAGTGGTGGGGTGACAAGGGACGGGGGCCAGGCAGAGAGCAAACAGCATACTCTAATTATAAAGCTATATTTACACCAGTTTTTGGAATATGGGAAAGCCATTCGAGAATCAGCAGACATATTTCTTATTCAATCTGCTACTAATTATCAGTGCAAAATGTGATGTTTTGGCATGAGTGTTTTGGTATGAGTGTAAAAATATTGGAATATCTATCCAAGTAATGTTTGTGTAACAGACCTCTCCAATCAGCATCATCATCTGCAAGCCTGATTGAATAATGGGGTAGGTGGGGATCAGGAACAATTAGAAAAGTATGGATTACTTGATCATAGTTTTTATAATAAAAGGTGTTAGTAGCATCAAAATGTCGTATATCCTCATTTACTAATCCGAAGCAAGCTATTTGTGCATTCTTGGTCTTGGTTTTCTTTTCTAAAAATTGAAATAGTTGGGTTAAGTTATCTCTAAGTTCTCTTTGGCTCTAAAAGACTATGGAACAGTAATGGTTCATGGTAAACAAACATAATTGGATCCTGAGTATGATCCTTAAAGCCCATTATTTATGTGACCAATCATAATAGATAAAATATCTTTTCTGCTACGGGGTATTTATTATTATTTTTAGCAACATCAATAGCTACCAAAACTCTACCACACTAGAGCTTGAACTCTCTATAATGCAGCTTTGACTACTGATGTATTAGTACATCAACTTTTGAGTAGTGGATGTACTATTAAGATTTGAAGCTACAGGATCATTGTAGCTTACCCAAGCTAGAGCCTTTTATCAATATTTCTTCGAGTTTTTCTTAATCTTTGCATATGCAGCATATCATAAGGAATCCTGGCAAGCTTAAAACTACATCTATCGGTCAATGTCGAGAGCTCAGAACTTTTAGAACATATATTTTTTTGTTTTTATTATAATTGTAGCAAGATACACATAACATGAGATTTATCATTTTAATCATTTTAAGACATATAGTTCACGGGCATGAAGAACATTCACGATGTTGTACAACTATCACTATGGTCTAATTGCAGAACTTTTTCATCACACATGGAAACCCTGTACCCATTGGCAGTCACTCCTTATTTTCTCCTGCCAACCACTAATTCGTTTTCTGTCTCTATGTGTTTGCCTATCATGGACATTTACTACAAATGAGACCATATAATTTTTGGCCTTTGTATTTGGCTTCTTTCACTTAGCAAGTTTCCAAAGTTCATCTATATTTATAGCACTTATCAATACTTCATTTTTTGGTGCCTGAATAATAATCCATTATATGTATATACCACATTTTGTTTATATGTTCATCAGTAGATGAACATTTGGGTTAGTTTCTGTTCTTTTGACTATTGTGAATAATGCTGCTATGAACACTTATATACAAGTTTTCAATTATTTTAGATAAATATTTAAGAGTAGAATTGTTTTTATTTTTTTTTAAGATTTATTTATTTATGAGAGAGAGAGAGAGGCAGAGACACAGGAGGAGGGAGAAGCAGGCTCCATGCCGGGAGCCCGATGCGGGACTCCATTCCGGGTCTCCAGGTCACGCCCTGGGCCAAAGGCAGGCGCCAAACCACTGAGCCACCCAGGGATCCAAGAGTAGAATTGTTGAATCACGTGACTAGCTACATTTAACTTACTGAGATACTGGCAAACTGTCAATCAATAGCAGTTGTATTACTTTACCGTCTGTATCTTTGTTTTAAATATAATTCTCAAAACATCCCTATAAGGTAGGTAAAATTATTATGCTGATAAAATGGGTGAGGGCTTGTGAAGTTAGGTAACTTACCCCAGGTCACCACCTGTAATTCGTTGGCTACCTGACTAAACTTGGAACTCATCAGCCATAAGGCTGAGTCCCTAAACACAAACAGGGAAACATCTTTGATACACTTGTGCTTTTTTCCCCTGGAATATGAAGACCACTTTTGGCTTTATTTTGACATTTTGTTGTTGTAAATTTAATTAAATAGTCCGGATCAAAATTCCTATTTCATCTTAGTTTGAGTTACTTCTTGTTACCAACCTTGGCATAGTTTAAAGTTGTTTGGATTATATAGGGCACCATTAATTCTTCCACTCATTTGCAACACTTACTTGACGATTTTGCAGCACAGTAGTTGAATATTCACTGTTAAACTTTAATATAATTCCATACTCTTTGCTCTACATATTTTACCCAGTTTGCTTAATTTTTTAACCTAATTTTACCTAAGAGGAGTTGTGGCCCATTAGTTTCTTTGCTGGAGAAGAGAAGCTATCAATTTTAGAAGGAAGGAAATGTTATTGAAACTAAGATTCAGGCATCAGGATGAGTCTTGTCATTCTAGACTCCTACGCATCACAGTGACACTGTTGTATTAAGAGCATCTGCAGGCCACAGTGCAGTACTCCATAGGAATTTCCCCTTCTGGAATTCCAGAAGTCTCTGAGTATCACTTGTGGATACTTCTTTTATGTATCTCTTCACCTCCTTCTTCACCTCCTTCAAACATCCTTAGGCACATTAGGGAATTGCCTTCGTTCAATTGCAGGTGTCACAGAGCTCATGAAAATACATCTAATCTTGTTGGGGAGAATTCAAAACTTGTCCTACTCCTTGTATAATCCATAGAGCTAGTGTGCTTATAGGAAGTTAGGGGAAAATGATCACATTCTACAATGATTTCTAGGGCACTGAGTATTCCTGTGAGAAATAATATGTAGAGAATATCCTAGAGCCAGATATTGAAGAATGATTTTAGTAAAATGAGGTGCAGAGGTCCATAATGTATGGACATTATTGCCAAAAATACATATTTAGTATTTGAACAGTCAACAGATTATTTCAACGAATCGTCCTGTAACCTATTTAGTAGGTACTCCAAAAACAACCAGGCATTGTATTAGACCCTCCAGATCTATTGCCTTATTTCATATGTACATAATTCAGAGCCATCAGCATGAAATGTGCATACAAACATAAACATGGGTATGTATTTATATCATGACAACACCTCATATGAAAGAAACTAATAAAATATCAATACATTTACAACACATGCTTTATCGTTTTATGCATAAGCGAATAGATCAAGATGTGGTCTTTCTCTAGCTATGTGTAAGTTTCATTTGGTGGTAAATTTTCATAAAGCATTGATTTATACATTCTAGATGAAAGAATGCCTTCTTCAATAGTTTTAGGACAGAGCTTTGAAAAGTGGTGGGATATAATCTGAAGATGGAATAGGTGTAATGTTTGATGCCACACCATGCTGATAACATTTTCCTGAAAATATCAACTGGTTTTGTGAGATGCTTAATGTAACTGGAAAAAAAAAAAAAGGCAAAGATTAGGGCACAGACAACAGACCTCACTTAAAAGAGATACAGTGCTAGTTTGGCTTCCTATGTGTGTGGCGTTCCATTTGAACTCCACATGGGATCTTTCTGTACCAAGTCTACATAATCAAGTCCATTGTTAGCCAATTTTAGAAGGAAATTAGTCCCATCCTATAAATGGATACTCAGTTCACTGCAGTCTGTGTTGAAGTGCTAGCATGCACTTTCTATTTTACTCTATGTGATTCATTGAACATATTATGAGCTTGTTTACTATGGAGAATGAAAAGGTTACTTGTGAAGTTGGCCTTAGAGAAATCCAGGTGAGGACCAGTAATGAAAAGACTTAATTACATCTCTCAGTAATCCTCACCCCCGCCCAATATCACAAAAGGAGGGAAATAGTACCAAAAATGAAATCTCTGCAGACATCACACATACCAAGTGAGCTTACAGACTTCCTCAGAAATCCTAGCAACTGGTGGTAAAATATCTTTGAATGACACACGAATAAGTTACAACATGATAGAGAAAGAAGATTAAAATTAGGGTGCTAAAATTTTCAACAGGAATGCAACAACTAAATATTTGAGTTTTTTCAGCATGGACACTCTGGATATACCTTTGTTTTTAATTTAACTATATAAATTGTCATTTACTTTCAGAGATAATCATATTCAGTGGAATGGAAGAGGTAAAGAATATGTTTTGAATGCTTCCAGTGCCATCTATTGGCTGTTAAATTTATAGTTTCAATGCTAAGCCAAGACATACAGTTACTATTAGGTAAGGAAGAAGATATTCCACACATTTAAGATAAAAATGCATCCGGTTTGATGTTTGAAGGGTTATAAATATCATAATGTGCCTTAGGATTCTCATATGTAGTATTTCAAATCAGATAATATAATAAGGAATAAACAGGAATACAAATATTTTAAGTACTAACTCCAGACTCACAAGGATCCAAGTACATTATATTTAATACCAACCATAGAATATTTCACTTGTCACAAACAAAATAAAATCAACGACTCTTCTTTACATAATGAATAATTTTCTAAAAGCCTTGTAGCTTTTACCAACACAATGTTAATCTTCTTTTTGTCATTGTAAGCATAAAGGAAGCTATTTCGTGTCACAAAAATGGCTCAATTAATAGCAATTTCTCTTCGTGCATGGAACAGAAATGAACAGAGAAAAGACTATGAAGTAGATTTTTAAAGACATCTTTCTAGAGCTCCTTTTTTACATGTGTATTACAATTGTTGAATTAGATAATTTGAACATTCAAATTAAAGGACATGCAAATAATTCATTTCAGGTAAAATTATTTTCTCATTCAACTTTACAAGCACAGCTAATTGAATAATGAAGACTTAAGCTGAGGAACAAGAAAGCCACCCCTTTAAAATCTGCCCCTCTCATTCTGCTTCTCATAATGAATACTTTCATACATTTTTGATCTACAAATGTCCTCATTGAGAGAGACTAAGGAGGGAAGAGGTGGGGAGAGAGACAGAGAGAGAGAGAGAGAGAGAGAGAGAAAGTATGAGGGGAAGAGGGAAATATTGGGACGATTGGTAGTCATGATGTATCCAAAAATAATACAGTTTTCTCATGGTATACTGAGTTAAAATTTCTCCTGCTTTTTTTTTTTTTTTTTTTTTTTTTTTTTAAGAGAGAGGAGAAGTTGGGGGAGGATAGAGGGGCAGAAGAAGAGGGAGAAAGAGAATCCTAAGCAGGCTCCATGCCCAATGCAGCGCTCAATGTGGAGCTGGATCTCAGGACACTGAGATTATGACCCTGAGTTCATGACCTAAGCCAAAATCAAGAGTTAAATGCTTAACTGATGAGTCACCCACATGTCCCTAAAACTTCTCCTTTTTTATGTCCAATCCACCTCCCTTTTGGTTTGTAAATCTATCTGTGGTTTTTAACACTGTATTTTTGTATAACACTTCATAATAGTGCATATTTTCTATTTGTTTCTGCCATATTAATTAACTGTAGACTCTTTATGACAGAACTTTTTTTATGTTTAATTTTCTAAAATGTGAGCTATTATTAGTTTTATCAGTTAAACTTTTATTTCTTTTAATTCCTATGGTGATACTTCAGTTTTACCAAAGAAATAACAAAGTCTTCACAGCATCCAAAGGACTTCCTGGGTGACTTAACTTCTGTAGATATAAGTCTATTTAAAAATGGAGCCCCATTTTCCAATATTTCTACTATTCAAATAGATTGCTTTCACATATGGAAGACAGATGACATAGTACTTTGCATTGTCAATGTCACCAATTTCCTCAGGAGGGTTAGCTAGACAATGAAATAGACCAAAAATGACTGTAAAAAGTGTATAGGTACTTGACTCTTGTCTATAATTTAGAGATGTTGTGACTGATTCTCATTCTCTGTTTCCTTCCAAGAGTATCTTTTGCGTGACCAGAGGTCTTTTTGATTTTGTAGTCTATTTTATATTCAGATAATACCTGAATAGAAGTGTGGTAATCTGTGCTTGAAAATAAACAGAACACTTAAAATCAAACTCCAAGCAAACACACAAGCAGCCTTTCCTATCTTATAGTAATGCTTTCTTTTTCTGTAATGATTTTATTGGTCATGGTTTACCCTGGCTCTCAAAGATCATCATTCTGCAGAGAACTGGTTTTACTGCCTGGTAAGACCATGACATTCTTAAAGATGAACCTCAGGATTTGAGATGACTCAGCAATGTCTAGGAACTTGCTTGCATTTGGCTCATTAAAAATTAATACAGCTCAGAATATAATGGTACTTCTCATCAATGGATTGCTATTTAAGTGTTATTCATATACACATCTTGACAAGAAACTAAGTAAGTATGCTGGGAATAATTTAGACAAGAAAATGAAGAGAGACTAGAAGGAAGAATCTAGTTAAAGAAATTTTTTTGTACAAATGATGAAGACATATGTGCAAATATATTTGCATTTCGCAGCTCACAACAGAAAGCTACTTAGTATTTTATAGCAATATCTCTACGTTTTCCAGCTGCATAGAAATCCTATTAAAGATGCAACTCTGTATGTCCTGAAACCAAGTAGCTGCAGCCACATTAACTTCGTTCCCTCTATCAATCTATACTGATTAAGAATCGGAGCTCTGGAAGCAGACTACTTGGGTTCAAATCCCTATCTGATACTTATCTCTTGTGTAGACTTGGGAAAATGACATAAATTTTCTGAACCTCAGTTTCCTTATGTGCAAAATAAAAAGAATACCTTCTAGTGCTGGAAAGATCACATATGATGGTACCTTTAAAGTACTTGTTACAGGAGCTGGTATGCAGAACACATATTTAACAAGTTTTAGCCATTTAATAAGATTAAATTATAAGACTCAAACTTATTTGGTTAAAAAATAAAAAAGAAACCATGATGAGAAAAAAGAGGGGGATACAATTAAACAACTGGATCCTAGCCTGCAAAAGACTTTCAATTCAGCTTCGTGACTCTAAACTGAGAAAGATGCAAATACATTTGTATTTTGGCTCCTCACCAACCATAATGAGTAGTGCAGTAATAAACAAAAGTGGCATTAAACTCCTCACCAAAAACAAAAAAAACCAAAAACAAACAAACAAACAAAAAAACACACTTCTCACCAGCACCCTATGTGGTTAGGATAATGACATTTACTGAATGCACAGGTATCCCAGGTGGTAAGAAATCAGCGCCTTTGCTCTCAGGGCAGCCCTGGGGGCTCTGCTGTCATCTCTTTACCCACAATAGTGAAGGGTATCCCTTACAACACCAAGGGTATCGCTCCAAAAGACCGGCTTCTGACAACATTCATATTCCAAGGTGACCATCAGATTCCAAGTCACATCAAATCATGGATCATAGAGAATTTTACCTTTTTTAAAAAATATATTTGAATAGCAAAGATAGAGAGATGAGAACTGAGAGAGACAGAGAGAGAAAAAGAATGAACAGAAGGGAATTCAGAGAGAAAATCTGAAGTTCAGAGTCAGGCAGTAAGTGAGAGAGAAAAAACAAAATGGTCATTAAGTACAAAACAGCAAAAGCACAAGGAGAGAGGAGAGAAGAAACAGAAGAGCAGGGAAGGGAGGACAGGTGGAGTGCAGGTGCTAAGGAGAAGCTTCTTCTGGAAACCATATAAAGCCATTCAGGGACAGCACATTTTTTTCTTTTCCTTGCTTTGGTGCCATAGTCTTTAAATGTGTCAACTTCCGTATTTTTTACAGTAACAGTACGAGGTAGGTAGATACTATTGTGTTTGCCATATTTATAGACAAGAAAAGTTAGGCTTAGGAATAAGAAGCAACTGGAAGAAGCATACGGTGGCGTCTCTTCTTTCCTCACAGATAATTAAGTCAAGTCCCCTTCGATACGGTTTATCCCATTGAAGGAACCCCAACCTCTCCCACTGAAGCCCATTCTTTACTATCAAACTATACAGAAACGTGCCTCAGAAAACCAGCTCTTCAGCTCTGGCATTTTGCAGTGTGATCAACCACTATGTCTCAACTCATACGTCTCATCTTACTTACAAAAATGCAACCACTGGATATTTAGACTATTTCTGAGAGTACTGAAATTATCTTCTTCTTCCTATTTTGATTAAGAGGCAGGAAATGTGGGGCATATATGATTAAAAGATTTTTAAAATATCGTTTTCCTAAGGAATAGTGAAAAATTTAACCCTTTCCTTTTTTTAGGGCAAGCTCATCCTCTTTTCATCTTTTCACTAGTCACTATGTACGGCTACATTAAACATTGTACCCGTCATTAGTAATTAGTGCTCAACTGAAAAGCACTGTAGAAAAACCCCAAACTTGAAAACTAAAGCATTTTGGAATGCAAATTTTGAGAAAAAGGATTTTCAATGCTTTTCTATTACATAGTATTTCAATAGCATTTAGAATTTGAAATGAGCTTTGCAATTTTTTAGAGTTAATTTCCACAATATTGCTGTGAAGAAAGTAGGTGTTATGTATTGTGTGATTACAATTAGGTGCCAGTTGAATATTTTAAGCCACATTGTATGCACAATAGTTTCAAATTGGTTATTATTAGCAGATAAGGAAATTAAAGTTCATGTGCTAAGCTCCAACTAAGAGATTATACTGTCAACTTGAGACTATACTGTTATGATTGGTATATAGATTTTGAGGATAAACAATCTCATGATATGGAAATAGAATAAATTGCCACCTAAAACCTTAACACAGTAAGAATTTCCTTGAGTGTAGCTTTAGCTCTTTGATGATGAAGTGAATCTACAACATATTTCTGAGGGTATACACTCGATATATCTGTCCTGGTAAAATTATGGCTAATTAATAATAGGAAAAGGAAAGAATGAGCAAGATGAAGAAAAAGGAGAAGGAGAAGGGGGAGGAGAAAAAGCGAGAATTACTTTTAGTCACAGAGCACTTATAAGATATGGGGCTTCATAAATATCTTATGAAATGGCTACTATTTCTGTTTTACACATAAGGAGACTGAGGTCCAATTTTTAAATGAGTTAAGGTCATATAAATGCAATTTTCATTGACATGAAATTGGTATCGTAGGATACCATTCCTTTCAATATCTCTTAAGATACTCATGTGTATGTATGTTTGCTAAATCACATCAGCATCAATGAATAATCATTTTGCCATATGCTCCCAAAGTGAAATAAAAATAATGTCGATTTCCAACAGCTCATGCTTTATAACCATTTTATAACATTTAGAAAGTTTAACTAGAAACCTTTTCTCTTGGGCTGTATTCAAATGATTTATGATAATGTCCTTAGCAAAAAGACGCATCATTATTGTGATTAATCTCATCTGGTGACAGTACCATTGCACATCTAAATCATCACGCTAGAAAGAAACAAAATCAGTAACTCCATTTAGCAGATCTGGTGATGATGCTTGTTCAAGTATTGCAAAATTTGTATTAAATTACTTCCATATGGCATTAAACACTGTTCATTGCCTGCTAAAGACCTCAGTCTAAAAAAAAAAAAAAAAATCAGTGATTTTCCATTTCTATTGCATACATGTGTTTAGACTTGTCAGTTACTTGAGATAATGCTGGTATTGAGGGAAAAATGCCCTTGTCAGTGTTGTTCCTGAAATCATTCCTTGCTTATGATTTTCAGGTAATTCTTTTCCTATCTGGAAAACATATTTTCCAGTAAACATGATCTCATAATATTGTCCATAACACCTTACTCTTGTCCCTAGATGAGATAGTGTTGCTAAATTTTAACTTTTTCCATTCCCATTCTGCATCTATTAAACACCAAAAAACTTGGCTTTACAGCATCATTTCATTTACTCTGATATAAAACTCAAGTTGGAGTTCCAAAAAACATTAAATTCTTCTATTTCAAGAGGACCAAAAAGCTATCTTGCTTCAGATAAACAGATTTAACTTTAGTGTTCACATCTTCATCTGCTCTGCCCCTGGATGTTATACCTTCTCCACAGCATGATTGGCACATCACTACTATCCACCTAAAGTGAAGTAGAGCTGATTGTATATTCACCATCTTTACTGGAAAGTAAGCTCATTGACCCAGGGGCCCAGTCTTACTTACCTTTGACATCTTACAACCTGGCTAGATAAGTTCTATTCAGTAAATAACTGTTAAGTGAATAATAGTATTTATAATGGCTAATGGCTAAAACATGAATGCTATTTTGCTGCACACTTTCCTTATATTACCTCATTTAATACTTGCAGCAATCCATGAAATAGAGCCTATCAATATCCTCACTACAGAAATAAGGAACCTCAACTGACAAAGATGGCATTGCACAATCTTTCACACAATTAGTATAGTAGTGAAGCTAGAATTCAATCTCAAGCAGTCTGACTCCAGAGTCAAGGCCTTAGGGCACTGCTCCACAACCCTGTCTTGCTGGAGAGGGCTTTGGCGTCAGGAATTAATGATTCTTAATGACTAAGACTGATATGATGACTTTTATCAATTATACTTGATATGGAATTACATCACCATTTCCTACATTTTATTTATCATGTGTGATGATTAATTTTATGTGTCATTTTGACTCAGTAAAGGGATGCCCAGAGAGCTGGTGAAACGTTTTTTCTGGGTGTGTCTGTGAGGGTGCTTCTGAGAGAGATTAGCCTCAGGCTCAGTAGACTGAGTAACGAAGATCTGCCTGCCCTTCACTGATGTGGGCAGGCATCATCTGCTCTACTGACCGCCCAAGTAGGACAAAGGCAGAGAAATGGTGAATTTTCTCTCTCCTTGGCTTGAGATTCATCTTCTGCTCTCAGATATTGGAGCCCCTGGTTCTCAAGCCTTCATCCTCTGAGACTTATACCAGCAACTCCTGTTCTCAGGCCTTAGGCCTGAGACTGGGAATTACATGTTCAGCTCTCCTGGTTCTTAGGCCTTTGCACTCAGACTGAATTATACCACAGCCTTTTCTGGTTCTCCAGCTTGCAGATGGCAGTTTGTACTTCTTGGCCTCTAAACTGCATAAGCCATTCCCCACAATAAATCTTTTCTTATATATATATATATATATATATATATATATATATATATATATATATATTAAGATTTATTTATTTATTCATGAGACACACACACACACAGAGGCAGAGACATAGGCAGAGGGAGAAGCAGACTCCTCACAGGGAGCCCAATGTGGGACTTGATTCTAGATCCTGGGATCATGCCCTGAACCAAGGGCAAATGCTCAACTGCTGAGCCACCCAGGCATCCCAGGAAATTGAAATTTTAAAGACTCTATTTATCTTTTAGAGCCAAAAGATGAAAGACCCCACATGTTCATGGATGGACAGATGGATAAACAAACCAGACACAGTCTACATGGTGGAATGTTATTCAGTCCTAAACAGGAAGGAACTCAGCCACCTGCCATCAACTGGATAAACCCCAAGAACATTATACTGAATGAAGTGAGCCAGTCACAAAGGGACAAATGCTCTGTGATTCATGTACAGGAGGCCCAGAGGGGAGTCAGGCCACAGAGAGAGAAGGTAGATGGTGGGTATTGGGTATGGGGAGCTCATGTTTAATGAGGGGCAGAGTTTCGGGGGGAAATGGATGTTCACAACAGTATGATGGTACTTACTGCCACAGAAGCATAGTCCTAGAAATGGTTAAAATGATAAATTCCAGGGGCACCTAGGTGACTCTGTTGGTGAAGCGTCTGCCTTCAGCTCAGGTCAGGATCACAGGGTCCTGGGATCGAGCCCTGTGTCAGGCTCCCTGCTCAGTGGGGGTCTGCTTTTCCCTCTCCTCCTTACTCCTGTTTGTGTTCTCTTGCTCTCTCTCTCTAATAAATAAATACAATCTTTATATATATATATATATATATATATATATATATATATATATACACACACACACACACACATCTTCCCTATTGGTGCTGTTTCTTTGGAGAACTCTGACTAACATACCATGGCTCCTGTCTTTATTTGCTTTTCAGTAAATAAAAACCTTTCATTATCCATGCTCAGAGATGAGTCGACTGATTAATATATTCCAGAACTGCAGATTGTTCAAAATGCTCTTATATTTGGCACATTGTTTAAATTTTTTTTTTTTGCATGAGAATTGACTTTCTAAAGATGTTTTTTAGACTTCAAGTTTTATGTGCTTAGGGTTTGGGTCTGTCCTCACCAATTATTCTTAGCAACTAGCATAATAGCTAGACCACAAGTACTTAAAATTTTTTGAGTTTCATGGCTAACTATTGCTATTGTTGTTAGATTTTTAAAAATATAACAAGACAATGTGAGTAGTTTGGAAGACACATTGGGATCATAAAAAATTTGTAACAAAAAGAATCAAGTTTGGCTGTAGGTAATTACTAACAGAGACGAACCAAGAACTCTATTTTCTACCCTTTCCATTCCAACCAACTTTGAGATGGTCATGTAGTTTCAATGCATAAAGAATGCCTATGCTGGATAATAAACAGAGAGGCTATAAAATCAGAAGCACAATATATAATTGTTGGGACCCCTGGGTGGCTCAGTGGGTAAGTGCCTGCCTAAGCTCAGGGCATGATCCTGGAGTCCCAGGATCGAGTCCTGTATTGGGCTTCCTGCATGGAGCCTGTTTCTCCCTCTGCCTGTGTCTCTGTTTCTCTCTGTGTCTCTCATGAATAAATAAGTAAAATCTTAAAAAAAAAAATAGAATATACAATTGTCTGCCTTGTAGAGGTTAAATATGGTCTTAGGAGAGGGTGAAAAATTATCATCCAGAATACTATTTAGCACTATTTGATAATTATCTTATTAATTAGCTCAGCTCTTCAAAATTAGTGTAAATAAATGCTTATCAGATCAACACGTACTAACCCCAAAATAGAATAAGTATTTTGAAAATGGCACTGTACTTTCTTTGATCCTGAGGACCTCTTCCGTATGGACAGCTAACTGTAAAGTATCCACTGATCCAAGAGGGAGGTAGTTGTCATATCAGAAAACAGGCATTAAATTCATGCTGATATATATAAATGCAATGTTTTGGAAGACTGCTTGATCTAATTTTTCCTTTAACTTCAGAGTAGTTTTAAAAATAACAGGTAACTCTCTAGGTTGCAAGAAAAAGGGTAAAAATAAGAGAACTATGGATTTAGACACTGCCAGTGGTCTCTGTGATGACCTAGGCCTAGCACCCTGACCCAGAGTAGTGATCACAGAAACCACAGAGGAGTTATAGATCGGAGAGTGCACATTTCTGAACCAATTACCAGGGTAGCATCTCATCAGAAGTAAGAGTTTGGCAGACAGACAGAGGCAGTGCATCTTCCTGTGAGGAAAACAATACATACAAAGGCAGCAAGACCTTTATATTCCCCTTTCCCTTATCACCACTGGTAGGTGTCCATATATTCATGAATTGCTTCATGATAACCAATCAAGACATGCCTCCCCTGACCACATATAGTGGACAAAAGCAAATTTTGCAGCAATATCATAGTAAAGTTGCTCGACCTTTTACCCTTTTTAGAGTCTTCCTAAATAAAACTGCATATCCAGTCTCAAGTTATTGATTTGATCAGGTTAATAAATGGAACGTCGATTCAAAACACAGTCTCATTAATTCTGCTTCCATGGAGTTAAATCAACCTGACCCTACTTTCATCTATGAAAGATAGTATTTGATTAATTTAACTAGCAAACGTATAGTTGGAAGTATTTTACAATTTGGAAAGAAAAAAAGCACTCTTAAAAATCCTGGCTATAAAGATGCTAATAAAGATTAAAGAAGAACATCACAGTTAAGATATAAATGTGAACTTCAAGGAAGACTAAAAAATAAATTTTGGATAAATGAAAAAATTTAACATTAAATATTTTCTCAGTAAATACATACAGATTTATAAAAGAAGATATGGCATGGGGCAAAATCATACAGAAGTGAAAACATCTTATAGTCCATGAAATCTTTCCTTCCTTTCAGCCAAAGCTGTTTCCCAAATGTCCAAATTCTCTACCACCTTTTAGAGAGGGTTCACTTTTTTCTTGCTGAAGTAGCAGGCTGTTCTTTTGATAAATACATATCTTGAGGTCATTTTGCTGACACTTTATTTGATAGAATGTCCACTTTCTCCTAAGAAAAACTAAGGAAATCGGGGGATGTACTTAGTTTAAAAAAATACTAGGACTTCCTTATTTCATATGACAGTCAAATAATGAAAAATAATAAAATGAAAAGTGTTAGTGATAGTTACATCCTCATGCAGTAGCACGATGGTGTTCTACAGTCTGTTGAAATTTCCCATTTATTTAACCAGAAAAATGGGCAAGAGTCATGTCATGAGCCAGATTTAAGGTATATAGTTTTTCCTCTTACATACTATGGGATATTAGACATATTCCTTAATTTTTCTAAGTCTCAGTAACCTCATCTGTAAAATTAGAATAACAAAAGTATTAATTCATAAAGTCAGTTTGAAGACTAAATGAAATAATGCCTTGAGAGCATTTAACAGAGTTCTTAACACATCTTAATCACTTCATAGATATCAGAGAGTATTACTGTTATAATTTTATATTTTTCTTTATGAATTACTCATTCTCCAAAATGTAGCTTTGGAAGATATTTGACATTTTAAACTATTTTTTTTTATTTTTTGAAATTCATCTACTAAGGGAAAATTACATTATTTCATAAGTTGTTCCTTGTAGATGCAGTTTTAAAATATAAATATTGATCTGAAACATGCTAATAAGTTTGCCAAATGAATAGGACACAATAATGAAAAGAGAGAAGAAAATCTGTAATGAAGTGAATTGGAAATGAGTATGATTTAACTCAAATCGAAAGAAGGGATATATTAGTGCATTTTCTGTTTAGGATATGTCAGTCATAAAACATTTCAAAGAGAAGAAAAGTGGCAAAGCCTGTGTAAGAAGGAAGAAGTTGAATGATGGAAAAGAAAAAAAAACGTGTAGTTATTAATTCCAGAATGGAGATGAAGTCACGATAGTTGAAAATGAAATGTTTGCCGACTTTGAAAAATAAAGTTTTGAGCTAGAAATACTAGGAATATGGTATACTTCTCCTAAAAAAAATCACCAACAAAAGACTTAAATCTCCATGTTCCTGACAATATCTCTGAAAGAAAGTCTAGGTGCTATTAAAATTGGAAGTAAAAAATGGAACTTGAAGATAAATCAGTAAGCACTTGCAAATTAACTAAAATCAGTAACTCTTTGATTCATTCATGTGTGAATGAATGCATTTATTTTATTTACTATGGCCTTATGAATGAAATGTAAAATTCAGACTTGAAAGGGAACACTAGTATAATTAAATATCCAATGCTTGGGAGGCTGAGTTGCTCAGCGGTTTAGCGCCTGCCTTCGGCCCAGAGCGCAATCCTGGAGTTCCGGGATCGAGTCCCACGTCAGGCTCCCTGCATGGAGCCTGCTTCTTCCTCTGCCTCTGTCTCTTCTTCTCTATCTCTCTGTGTCCCTCATGAATATATAAATAAAATCTTTTTTAAAAAATAAGAACTTTCTGTTTCTAGACAAAATTCAGATTATGATAATGTATGTTTCATACTGAGAGAAGATATTCATAATACACATATCTGAAACAAATTTAATTCCAAAATATTTTAAAAGCTATAGAGAAAAAACCACTGACAATCATCTTCTTTAATGAGCAAAAAAACCTGAATAGACACTTTATAAAAGATAGTCAAAAAGTCTACAGAAAAATAATCAACATAAAAAGTCATCAGGGAAACTCCAATTAAAACTATGAGATACCACTTTATTTCACCTGAATGGATGAACTGAAGAATTAATAATACCAAGGATGTGAAGCAATTAGAATTTCACACAGTAGTAAAAATGACACAAAAACTTTAAAAAATTGTTTAGTAGTGTGTACCAAAACTCCCTCCACACACACACACACACACACACACACACACATACACATCCCATCGATCTTTGAACCTTTGATTCTATTCTGAGATTTGCAAAATAAATTAGTGAATGTGTTCACCAAAAAACCCCACAACTGTATTACAATGTTCATGACATTATTAATAAAAGCCTCATGCTGCAAACAGCAATGTCCATGAACAGTAGGATAGAGAAATAAATCACAAAATATCCATATAGTACAGTTATGTAGAGCTGTGGAAAAAGAACAGACTACTCCCACACACCCTAATACAATTGATTCACAAGACATGATGCTGAGCAAAAAGAAGGCAGATATGAAAGGACATAATCTATTATTTCACTGAAATTAAACTAGGAAATTAGGGGTGCCTGGGTGGCTCAGTCGGGTAAGCACCTGAGTCTTGATTTCTTTTCTTTTTTTTTTTTTTGAGTCTTGATTTCTGCTTAGGTGGTGATCTCAGGGGTGTGAGACTGAGTCCCACATCAGGATCTGAGCTGGGCCTGCTTGAGATTCTGTTTCTCCTTCTCCCTCTGCCTCTCCCCCTGACTCATGTATGAATACTCTCCATCTTTTTCTAAAATAAAATAAAATAAAATAAAATAAAATAAAATAAAATAAAATAAAATAAAAAAAATAAAATAAAATAAAATAAAATAATGAATAAAATAAATAATGAAACTTAAAAAGCAACAACAACTTCTGATGAAAGAAGTCAGAATAGTAGTTACCTTTGGGGGAAGTATATACTGGTGAGGGCATGAGGAAGCCTGCTAGAGTGCTGGAAATGTTGATCACACACACACACACACACATATATAATATGTATATATTAATATAATATGTATATATTACATATATAATGTGTTGAGTACATGGATATATATGCATATGAAAAATATCAATTTGTGCAGCTATAATCAAGTTGATACCCTACTATGTGACATTATATCTCAATAGAAGGAATATGGAAATAAAATAATATAGAGGAGATACAGAATAATTTGAACAAGGCCTTGGAGGTAGCTAAGGGGATGGACTAACAGTACAAGTGGAGGATTAGCATTGAAAAGGAGGGATGCTGGGGATCCCTGGGTGGCGCAGCGGTTTGGTGCCTGCCTTTGGCCCAGGGCGCAATCCTGGTGATCCGGGATCGAGTCCCACGTCGGGCTCCTGGTGCATGGAGCCTGCTTCTCCCTCTGCCTGTGTCTCTGCCTCTCTCTCTCTCTCTCTCTCTGTGACTATCATAAATAAATAAAAAAAAAGAAAAAGAAAAGGAGGGATGCTACTACTTTCTCTGAGATTTTAGGGAAGGAGATTGATATTCTGAATCTGAATATCAATTTTGGAGGGATTTTGTTTTAAGTGAAAAGGAGTGAGAAATATGAGGAATTCAAACTATTAATTGGAGAAGACCTATTGGCCCCAAGAGTCCACTGCCATGGAAACAGCCACCCCTGCACTAGTATGGTACTAGTTATGGTCAAAGCACAGAAGTCATGTTATGCCACAGCATTCTCATCAGCTACTTTAAACTTCCATTTCATTTTGCTTCCCTTTTTGACAGTTATTCATCCCTTCATTTCTGCCCTAAACTCTATGTTTCTAAGATTCAAGACCAGCCCAAAAAGCCATAGTCACCTGAGGATCTCAAAAAGTGGCTTCCCTGTATTGGACCAACACCTTTCAATGTAAGTTTGGTAGCAGATGTTCATCTTGTGACTTGTTCTGATGCGTTTCTCTCTGTATTATCAAGATACAGTGCTTTATATTAATGTACTGAAATGACAGGATCTCTATAATCATGTGCTTGGAATCTTTAAAAAAAATCTTAAAAAAAAGATTCTGAAGTAAAGAATATTCATATAATTTTGAATTAAATATCTATTTACTATATCCATTACTGAGAGAGAAAGAGAGATGTATCAACCTATTTCCTCTCCGAGAATGGTGAGCTTTAAGGAAGCCAAGAATTTCCAAAACAAAGAAGTGCTCTTCTTGGATCTAGAAGATGTGATAGTAGAACCATTTGGAATGTCTTCTTACAGTCCTCATGAGTTGTCTCGTGATAAATCAGGGGCATCTCCGTGGGAGGAATACCAGAGAGAGACTGTCTTAACTTTTAAGAAAAGAAATAGTCACCTCTTACCAGAGAATGCTTTGGAGAAAGTATTTAAAAACAATTCAGTCTTAAGTGCTCCTTGATGTTTTTGGTCTCTAATTCACAATGCCTTGTCAAAAATCTAGAGCCAGAAAGCATAATTATTCAAATCCTGGCCCATATGCAAAATATTTCTTTCCTAAATTTAGCAACACAGTTTGTGGTTTGACTCGGCTACTAAACAAGGACAGGGGTCACAGACAGGAGAGAAATCCCTCTTTGTACCCAAGGGGTTTGGGGCCAATATTACAGAATTATTTGCCAGTACAGGCTGCAGGGGCTGTACCCGTAAAAACCTTAAAAATACTCCAGTTTCTAAACAGTAAGGATGTTTATTTCTGGTTGTGATGATAATATATTCTCTGATCCCCTTCATCAGTAAAGCAGAGCTTCAGATTCCCTCGAACATTTGCTTCTCCAGTTGATCTTCCAAATGTATTTGGAACTACCAAGGAAGCTATTTCTGAAAGCTCCTGGGGTGAGCAATGGGAAGTATTACTGTAATAAATCACGATTCAGAGGCCCAGAGACAACTGGGTGGTACTAAAGCTCTTCAAAAGACTTGATCAGATTGAAGCAACAAGGGTTGTTTGCCCTACAGCTGCCAGGAAATACATCTGCAGAATTCTTGTTTTGTTTTGTTTACTGGAGAATAACTGGGTTTTAGTCATCTGTATAGAATTTGAAACTCAACCTCTGACATTTCAGAAAAATAGAGCCTAATACTAAACTGCATCCGTATGTTTTGTGCTGAAACACAAGGCGGTACTAGGTGAAAGGAGTAAGGATAGAGATCATGCTCAAAGGGAATGACCTATAGGAGAAATAAAATATCCAGGACAAAGTCAGCAATGGCATCAGACAACAAGAACCCTGCTCAAGGATGCCCTGGGCTTTTATCTTTACAAGAGCTCCTTACAACCATATAGCTCTCTGCAGATTACAGGGCACTTCAAACACATTATACCAACCACCTCCCCTCTGTCCCTTAAAATCCCACATCAGGAAAATCAAGGAGGCAAGTGAAAGGGAAACATAACTGTGGCTACGTATGTCCCATTTTTGGAAAGACACTTTGAAATTTCTGTCACATTTTGTTGTTGGAAGGTAAGGAACATTTCTTCAAGTTTCCAGAAATGGCATGAATTTTTGGTTATGAATAACCTTGTTTCCTTCATTATCTATATTTTTAAACAACTAATTCGGGGTTTCTCAACTTTGCCATTATTGACCCTTTGGGTGGGATAATTCTTTGTTGTGGGACAGTGTTCTGTGCATTGGAGGATATTTGGCCGTGTTTCTGTTCTCTGCTTGCCAGAAACCAGTAGCCACCACTACACCCAGTTGTGAAAGCCACAAACGGCAAATGACGCCAGATGGATTGGGGACCAGTTAGGGGAGGGGAATTAATAAGGCAAGAGAACAAAGTAGCTACTTTGATTCAAATAAATTCTCATACAAAACATCCATATTATATAGGAACAATTTGAAAGAATTGTTACTTAACAAATTTGGTTACTACGCACAAAACAGGTTCTGCTGATTCTTTTGGACATCAAGTGAATAGATCACTCCCTTGGCCAAATGCGTCTCTTTGTTATATTTTGGAAGAATTTGTTCTGGCCTTTTTAATGGTGGCCTACCTTTGCATTCAGAAGTTCATTCTGATAGACAAGGTTTTTTTCAAAGGTCAGATTTGGGTTTCTCCTTCTTTCTACCATTCTCTCTCCGGTAGCTAGGAAGACATAACATTTGACTGCAGTTACATTATACAGGACTCAATCTGAATCTTTTGATTCACATGTTTTGTTCTCTCTTTGTCATGGAAACAGAACCAGTATTTGTATAATACCTTTCAAACTAATGATAAAAGACAGATGTTCGTTCTTCAAATCGATATATCTCTAGGGATGACCTGAAAATAAAAGATGATCTCAAGTGAAAATAGAAACTCACCAAAGATAAGTGAAAATAAAAGCTTCCAGAATTAAAACATTTGACAGAATTTTTAAGAGAATTAATGTAAATAAATTAGGTGAAAATAATTAGGTGTAAATAAATGTTAATTAAGCTAGTTTTAAAGGTGGGGAGCTATTTTCAATCTTTGGATACTATCTGAACTTGGAGAATAATAAAATGTCAACTTGACCCTAGCAGAAACTTAGCAACACAGATGAGATCATTTGGGTGGATAAGAATCCAACAATTGAGAAACAATCAGAAATTCTGAATTTGAAGAAATTCAGTCAAGAACTAGGCTAATTGAGAATGAGGTGAGAATGTGAAAAATGTTTTAAGGTTCTTATTTGTTAAGAGCATCAGAGATGAATCAAATGAACATTGAAAGTGATTTTCTTGAATAAACCAGACGAATCTGAGGTATTAAAGATATAGTTCCAATACTTTATTTTTGCTGTTGTCAGGAGTCACATCTAGAAAGATGTTGCTATGGCTGATATCAGAGAAATTGCTGTCGGTACTCTCTTCTAGGATTTTTATGGTTTCAGTTCTCACATTTAGGTCCTAATCCGTTTTGAGTTTATTTTTGTGTATGGTGTAAGAAAGTGATCCAGTTTTATTAATTTGCATGTTGCTGTCCAGTTTTCTTAATACCATTTGTGGAAGAGGCAGTCTTTTACCCATTACATAGTGTTGCCTCCTCCGTCAAATATTAATTGACCATATAAATGTGGGTTTATTTCTGGGCTTTCTATTCTGTTCCATTGTTCTACATGTCTATTTTCATACTGTCTGCACAACAAAGGAAGCAACCAATAAAGCTAAAAGAAACCTACTGAGTGGGAAAAAATATTTTCAAATGACATATCTGATAAAGGGTTAGAAACCAAAATATAGGGCAGCTCAGCGGGTTAGCGCTGCCTTCAGCCCAGGGAATGATCCTGGAGACCCAGGATTGAGTCCCACATCGGGCTGCCTGCATGGAGCCTGCTACTCCCTCTGCCTGTGTCTCTGCCTCTCTCTCTCTCTCTCTCTCTCTCTCTGTGTCTCTCATGAATAAATAAATAAAATCTTAAAAAAAAAAAAGAAACCGAAATATATAAAGAACTTATATAACTCAAAACCAAAAAAACAAATAATCGAATTAAAATATGGACAGAGGACATGAACAGACATTTCTCCAAAGAAGACACATTCATCATCAGGAAAATGCAAATCAAAATCATGACAAGGTATTACCTCACGCCTGTCAGAACGGCTAAAGTCAAAAACTCCGGAAACCAGAAATATATGGAGAAAAAGGAACTTTTGTGCAGTCTTGGTAGGAATGCAAACTGAGTGCAGCCAGTGTGAAAGACAACATGGAGTTTCCTCAAAAAATTAAAAATAGAACTACTCTATGATCCAGTAATTCCACTACTGGGTATTTACCCAAAGGACACAAAGACACTAATTCAAAAGTATACATGCACCCCTATATTTATTGCAGCATTATTTATAATAGCCAAATCATGGAAGCAACCTATGTGTCCATCGATAGGTGAATGGATAAAGAAGGTATATGTGTGTGTATAAATATATATAATATATTAATATATAATATTTGGAAAATTATATATACACACATATATATTATTTTCCAAATATTATTCGGCCATAAAAATAATGAAATCTTTCATTTGCAACAATATGGATGGATCTAGAGAGTATTATTCTATGTGAAATAAAACAGAGAAAGGCAAATACCCATCTGATTTCATTTACATGTGGAATTTAAGAAACAGAATAAACAAAGGAAAAAAAAAAAAAGAGAGAGCGAAACAGCCCCAAAACCGGACTCCTAACAATAGAGAACAAACTGAAGGTTACCAGAGGGGAGGTGGGTGGGGGATGGGTGAAATAGGTAATAGGGATTAAGAGTACACTCATCTTGATGACCACTGAGTAATATATAGAATTGTTAAGTCACTATATTGTACAGCTGAAGCAAATATAACACTGTATGTTAATTACGCTGGAATTAAAATTAAAAAGGAAAAGAAAAAGAATAAAAATTAGGTATATACTATCACCACTGCAAGCCACATCTATGAACACATGTGAACAAAAAACAATAAAAATTTCAAAAATCTCAAAAAAGATAAAAAAAAAAAGAGTAGGATTAAGCTTTTTGCTTGGAACCGGGTCTTACTCATTTACAAGTGCATTTATAGTCCTGTTCCCCAGGCTTTCAGGTCCACTTGAAAAACATGCCCCACAAAATGTTCAGTTTCTATGTTGCCTGTAAATGTTATATCCCTTTAAATGCAAAGTCCCTGTAGTTTTTAAGCAGTTTTATGTTAATTAGAGCCCTAAACTCTGCAAACACTCATTCTATTGCTGTTCAGTGCCAAATTTTGGGCTTTCTGGAAGCATGACATAAAGAGCAAAAAAGAGAAGCAGCTGTCCAAGATTCTGGTTTGGAAGATGATAAACCCAAAGCAGAGAATGATTTAGCTTTAAGAACCAGGGCTTTCTGTTGGAAAACAAATGTCAAGAAATCTAGTTTGCTTCTCCCTCTGTGGGAGTTAGGCTGGGCTAATGGACCATCTCGTTTTATTTACTTACAAGATGGTCATAACAATTTTTATGCATCAGCCACTGTTCTAGGCACTTTACTAATATTAGCTTATATCCTTCTTGAAATAAGTCTATAAGGTCCTACTATTATAATCCCAATTTTATAGAAAACTAGTAAAGTTGTTTACCCAGGACCCTCAGCTGATTAAACATGAATCAGCTTTCAAATCTAGACATTATGGCTCTTTAATCCATCCCCTTACATACTCTGCTGCCTGAATCAGAAATAAAAATGTAACAAAAGCAGCTCAATTCTGGCAGCAGGAGCCAGAGGACGAGGATGTCTTGAGTGCTTAGACACACAAAGGGATCAAAACCTGGGAAATCAATTTTACCATGAGAACCAAGGGTATGTGACCAGAACCTAAATGGAGAGAGGAGAGTCTGGTAACAGGCAGGACTGGAAAATGAAATAGTAGTAAGTTAAGGGAGTGGAAGGAAACAGAAAGAAGGAAGGCAGTAACACTTTCCTGTGAGATTTCTACATGTTCAGAAATGAATACAAACAGAAGCAAAGGAGCCAAGCTGTATTCAGGCAAATAACATAACTGCCCCCCAAAAATGGGTGTGGGGAGAAATGATTTAAATAACACCTGAACTTGTATTTGAACACATGCTTCAAATTTAAAAACAAAATAACGATAAATCCCTTACTCTTCTTAATATGTGTGTAGGAGCCCAGAAGTAACCAAAATATGCCTCCTTTCCACTACAATTCATTCAATCAGTAGGGTCACTGCTTAGGGCTATCAGTATACACCCTCAAGTTAGCTCCTTGAAACTTGATTTGAATAATGATAGAGCAGAAAGACCATGGACTTTGGAACCCTACTGACAAAGTTTTAAATTCCAAATTTGTTCTTTGTTAGCTTTTAGCATTGGGCAGATCACTTAATCTTTCTGAGTATGATTTGTCCCATCAGTAAAGTGAACATAATAAAATCTAATTTACTGGATTGTAGTAAAATTAAATGATATAATTAGGCAAAGACTGCTGGGCATGCATTCCCTACTTATCTTAAAAGAAAAGCAATCAAGTCTCCATCTTGCTAGAACGGTTAGTCCAACATTAGACTATGAATGACTACACTCCATATACATGATTGAAGGCTAAACCCAAGAACCAAATAGCAGTAATTAAGCTTGAAATAGAATTCCATATCAGTGTCTCAGTTAATGTAGGACTCATTTGGAGGATTTCATATACCAAGATTTAGGCATTAGAGAGGTTACCTCTTGGTGATGATGAAACCTCTAATCCATAATTAAATATAGTTAAATATTCAAGATTTCCCTCACATAAGACTGAAAGGTCAGTTACATGGGCTTCAGTAGATTTTTGTCTTGACACAAAGATAAAGAAAATTGCCAAAAAAAGAAAATGTAAATCCTTAACCCCCTTTGACCTCATTCACATCTTTGGGTTTCTGGCAATGGAGTAAGTATATAGAATCAAGCGAGGGCTTTCCTTGCTGAAAAAGATGAATCCCAGTTATTGGGATGCTTTAGAACTAAAACTATTTTTGCTATTGAATAGTTACTTATAAAAATTAAATTTCATTCATTTTCCTAAATGTAACATAAGATCTATTAATAATTCTTCTTGTAAAATGATAAAAAATTTTTAAAAATGCACATTTCAGCATGATCTGAGAAATGTAATGATATTATGAGCTACAAGGCAATATCTAAAAATTACTATTCATTTCCAAACAATATCACATAATTATTTTCCTGTCCTGTCAGCACCATTATGCTAGTATTTTAGACTCAGACAAAGAGTCCAAAATAGGTATCCTAGCATATTTGGAATTTTTGCAAGAAAATAAAAAGAGGCTTTTTAAATCATGGCAAATGGGAGAATAATACAATGAATGCTTTTAGGATATTGACTAATTATTTAGAAGAAAATAAAGTTTGATTACTAACCTTCAAACATAAAAAGGAATTCTAGAGGGTTTAAAAATTCAAACATTATAATGTTTGGAAGAAAAAATATGGAAATATCTTCATAATAGTGAAGGAGAAGAATACCTTTGAGATAATGCACCAAACCCAGAAGAGACGTAGGTGCGATACGGCTGACTTGAATATGCAGTGATTACAGATTTTTGTATAGTGAAAGGTACCTTAAATAACAAATAATAAATGTTTGCAAGCATAACATAAAAAGAATTTTAACAAAGCAATATGAGTATGAACAAGTAAATTTAAAAACCCGGCAAATAATGGAAAGAGGCCACACACAGACAACAAATAGAAATAACTAATAAACATATAAAAAGATGTCCAGGATCATTAACAAGGAAATTCAGCAAGCCTCACTAGTCAAAAGGGAATGGTATAGTCAAGAGCACAGTTGGACTGGCAAGAATGTCATGTTGCCTTTATATCAAAAAAGAGGCAGCTACATCTTTGAAAGAAACATTAATTTCACTGCCTTCATGAAGTGACACTGCTGGCTCAATGTGGGGTGGGCTTTGATTCACAGGTGTTCTAAATTTCTAGGCCTGGTTTACTGATGGCTCGGCTAAATTAAAACTTAGTGGTGTCCACTGAACCACTACTGATGTTCAGTATGTGTGCCAGCTACTTGCAAACAGAAGTGGATGGGTTACTCCAGTCAGTGAGCAGAACTCAAGACCCTCTTAATAGCTCTGGCCCAAACTACCCTTCATGAATCTTTTTTACATTTTTATTAACACTTGAGAGGCTGCCAGCATCCCAGGTGTTTTGTCTACCACTTGGAAGACCACAGAGTAGCCGGTTAAATACACGCCTTTGCAGGGCCATGAACTGTGGAAACAAATCTCAGCTGGTGCTCAGACTTTATCACTCATGTAGATGTTGACCGTAAAGGCCCATTCTCTGATGAGACCAACTAACATCAAGCTGCTGATCGAGCCTGCTCAGAGGGTGACCATCACCTCCTAAATTCATCATTGCATTAGAAAGGGCAGCACATCTACTTTTTCCTTTTGTAGGCAGGGTGTAAAGTAAAGGACTCTATGTTTCTGGTGCAGAAATCACTTCATGCCAAACGTGGCTCTTGATAAAAATTTGACTCACACAGTTCAAAGCACATTGCAGAAATAATTGCTCCTGCCTTCTTTGGCAAACTGACTACATGGGATTTTTTATCCATCTTGCTTAGGCTACCTATGGTATTTCATGACTGTCGACACTTCCTGGTAAGAGTGCTGCTGCTCTAATCTAATCAGCTAACTCTGGCTACCCAAATATGATTCTTAAATCTAGACTGTGCTCTAGGTTCTGCTTTCCAAACCATCTCTCTAGTCTGGCAGTGGTTTGCCCCTTAAAAGCCACTGAAATACAGGCAGATGATTATGGTAGTTGAGAGACATTCACACCTGTTATCACTTTTAGCTGCTATCTCTGAGAGGTGGAATGGATTTTTTAGAAATCACCTAAAAACTCTTTCTGATTCTATGTACTTTATCTCTATACTTCTTAGTGAGGTAACTTAGTCACTGAATATGACCATCCAAGAATGAGTTGACTCCTCTTGGCTCCCTCCTGGGCAATGATCAGAGAAAAGGGGAGGATAAACATATAAAACTATCTTGAAAATTCAGAATTATTCCTTGACCATCCCTGGGCATGATGTTTATCTTTCTCCTGTTAGTAAGCTCCGGTGGGCCTGACTGGTATACTCCCTGAACGGCAACCTAGGGGAAAAAAGAAGCAGGTAGATTCCAACATAATTGTAATTAAGACACCTGGAATCTAGTCCGTCACTCCACAGAGCCCTGGAGGCCGATAGGACAAGGGAATGAGGTATCTATTGATGTTCACACGCTGCTTGCAATATTGTGAATAATAAAGTCCATCGTCTCTGACCTTGGAGTCTTGTATCTTCTACTAGCATCCATGAAAAGTAACAGGTTAATATAATAGCTTACAAAAAAAAGGTAAAGTCAAATCCCAGACTGGCATTTACATGAATCTGATACTCACTAAAAGCTGAAAAATTACTGAATTTGATTCTAAAACAACAGATTGTATCACCCCTAAAATCACAAACTGTATCTATTCTTTGATCACTCTAGTCTACCTGTTTTTTTTTCTACAAAGCTTGTGTTATTTAAATGTAAATTAGCTAAATCATATCAGGAATACCTGCTATAAAAGAAATACCTGCATGCAGGGGTGCCTGGGTGGCATTGTTGGTTAAGTGTTTGACTCTTGGTTTAAGCTCAGGTTATGATTCCATGGTCGTGAGATCGAGCCCCATTAGGTTATGTGCTCAACTTGGAGTCTGCTTGAGATTCTCTCTGGTTCTGAACCTCCCACTCGTGCTCTCTGTCTTGTTCTCTCTCTCAGAGATAAGTAAATCTTAAAAAAAAAAAAAAGAAAAGAAAAATATCAGCATACAGTAATAGGATCACAGGTACACACATTATTTTTGATTCACTCAATATACAAAATACTCACTATACAAAATATGCATATCCAGGAAAAATATCTTCCTGTTCTATAACCATTATAACTACAGTTGGTAAAATGTTAGTTTTAATTTTCATGATAAAGGAGTTGTTAAATTATATTTAATGATGTCATTTTCTTCAATTCAAGAAAATATTGCCCAGATTAGTTTAAAAATTAGTCTTCAGATATTGCATCTTAGTTTTTTTTAAATATCTGACCACTTTATTAAATTTAGAGCTCTACTAAAAGTTTTCTAGTTAAATTTTAAAAACCAAGGAAATCAATTTTCTCAGCAAACTATCAGCTCCAGGATAGCTTTTCTGAACTTGCTATATTCTAGTTTCATTTTTAAGTATTTTATCTTAACTAGGGAACTAACTGGTTATGTGTAAATCCAGTGAAACTCAAGAATGTCAATTTACAACTCATCTCCAAAAGAGAAAATATACTTTCCTAATATTGCAATGAATTCCATCACTATAGGTGGAGTTCAATCACAGTGTCTATAAAAAGAGACAAAAGACCACAATACAAATATATAAGTCTTTTGTGTGTGATAGATATAATTTGAGAATGCGGACTGGTGCTGTCTTTGGCTGACAGAACTAAATAAATCCGGTAGGTATCGACCTAGTAGAATATAAAGTTTACTCAGAAGTATGTATGTATGTTTGTGTGTATACATTAGATGAATGGAAGTTTCCTGTGTAGAAACTGTGAGTCAGAGTAAAGCATAGATTTCATTTCCTTTTTTTTTAATAAAAAAATTTTTTTTAAAGATTTTATTTATTTATTCATGAGAGACACAGAGAGGCAGAGACACAGGCAGAAGGAGAAGCTGGCTCCATGCAGGGAGCCCGATGTGGGACTCGATCCCAGGTCTGAGCCAAAGGCAGATGCTCAACCAGTGAGCCACCAAGGCGTCCCTTCCTTTCCTTCTTTACTCTTCAATTACAGAAGACATTTCCTAAGTTGGAGGTCTCTGTATCTTTAGGCTACCATAATCGCCACAGTATTTAAATCCAGAGTTTTTACCTACCATCCCTACATTTTACCTTCCAGATTAGCCCAAAGCTGAGACAAATTACAATCAAGCTTCCATTAGCTAGACTGTAATTTATATATTTTATGAGAAGAAGTCTTTACATCTCTAATACAGTTCTTGTTTAAGTGATGGGGAAAATCTTATTTCATATAGCTATCCCATGCATAATTTTCATTATATGCTACTTTATCTTAATGTAATCTCAAATTTTTTTCATAACGAAGTCTAGTACCAGAACCTTGAACTAAGGCAGGAGACAGTCCAGTGTAATAAAAAGTTATCTAAATTTTTGTATGTGTGTTTTTTTTTAAAGATTTTATTTATTTATTCATGAGAAAGAGAGAGAGGCAGAGACACAGGCAGAGGGAGAAGCAGGCTCCATGCAGGGAGCCCAACGTGGGACTCGATCCCAGGTCTCCAGGATCAGGCCCTGGGCTGAAGGCAGCGCTAAACCGCTGAGCCATCCAGGCTGCCCCTAAGCTTTTGTGTTCTAACTATGCTTCTCCCAGTATCCCATTTAGTCGCTAGTTGTTAAATGCCTGTTGTCAATTTCAGGGTTTTTTAAAAGTCTGGGTTTGGAAGTACTAGGAAGGCCATATCTCATGAGTCAATTTCATATCCTGCCATAGTAAATGGAATCCTGTGTTGAATCTCTTCTTACATATAAAAAAGGTCAGTTTCACTGTAAATATCATGTCTGTCATTGAAACAAGACATTGCTTAGCTACTGACAGATGTAGTTGTTCACCTACAGGCTTCCCTAGAGTAGTTTTCTAGTCTTAAAATCTAATTCTCTCCAACATAAATTCTGATCCAGTAACAAGAGATCTGTGTGGATGAGTCTTCCATATGGTGATTAAGACTCAGAGAGCTATGAGGAATGAATTCAGCCTCCGTTACCTAGGAGCTGTGTGACCTTCAATAAATTACTCAAAATCTCTGAACCTGAGTTTCCCCATTTACAGAATGGGGATTTAAGGTCATCGTGAGAATTACACAAGATGATGTATATAAATTACCTGATATATGTAAGCTGTAAATGACAACTGCCATTATTATGTGACATTTCCACTTCCTTCTGTTTCCTCCAATTAACATACTCTTCTTTCATTGTTACCTAAAAATATATTACCTATCTTGTAAGTTTTATCTGAAACTAAATTTTTCTTTTAGAATTTTCAAAATGAAAATTTAGAATTTTCCTGAGGTAGAAGTCATTTCTCTATTCTCTCAAACCTGGGTCAACTCAATTGAGCAAATATTTATTAAAGGGAGTGATAGACACAAAAAAGTACAATTCATTATGGTAGATTCTAGAATTGGAGTATTACTGTATTGTCTCACATAGCACCACACCACTACAATAGATGTAATATTATAAAATAACAAATGCTAGTAGTATTTGTTCTTTTGGCTCCAGAAGGGCAGAAAAAAATCACTTATTTTTAACCTTAGTGTCAGGCATTAGTCTCAGGCATTTCCAAGTTGTTTCCTGAAATGTATACGATCATCATCAAAAATGTGTTAAAATACTTTCTCTATACTTTTGTTTCTTTCACCTTTATGTCCTCTGTTTTCCATGAGAATTTGTTCATCATTCATTGGGGGTTAGCAGAGGTGTTAGGGAACAAAAGGTCAAGAAGACTTCCAAATAGACTTATGAAATATGAAGGATGATTAAGTGTTACTGGACAGAGCAGAAAGAAGAAGGGCTGGTGGGAAAGAGAGAGAGAGGAGAGAGGAGAGAGTTTGATACTGTGAGGAGAACCTGACAGATGATGTAAACAAATGGACAAGAAAGAACACTTTAGCCTCACATATTTCATTCATCCTTGCACATGTTTAAGGACAATTGTCTTTTTACAGAAATATTCCTAAGCCCAACCTTCAAAAACTGTGTTAAATTATTTCCATTTCCAAGGAAACTTCTCAGAAAATGTCATCTGAACAATGGTTGCACCAGTGTTTTTCAGATCCAAGCCTGGAATTTCAGAGCCAAGACTGCCAAAACTTGGTATTTGGAATTAAGCAACACTCCCCTCTAGAGGAGTTGGAGGTGCTGCAGACTCCTAATGTGGGTGTGACCTGGGAAAGAGAAACCAGTTCTCTTCCACATCTCTTCATGTGCTCAGGCCCTTATGTAGTTTGGAAACAAAACAAAGAAACAATCGTCATCATACATTGGTTTCCATGAAGCATACATCTATTGACGGCTATGTGTGCCCAAAAGAAGCTAAACTTAGGTGAAAAGCAATTGATCCCTGAGGTAAGTGTGGCCCCTATAATACCCCACTTCTAACACTCCCGTTATGACCACCCTAGGGACCCTTGAGATCACACTGAGAGAGCAACTGTTTGAATCAGTCCCTTTCTCAGATTTCTTTGCTCCTTACAAGTCACTTGTAAAGCCTGCTCTCAGTAAATAAGCTGGAAAGGGTTCCTTTGTCCACTATTTTCTGGAAGAGTTTATGGAGGCTTGGTATTTCTTTCTTAAATATCTGATGATATTCATTAATGGAGCTACCTAGGCCTATGCTTTCTCTCTAGTAAGATTTTTACTTACTAATAAGTATCTTTGTTACAGATAAATCCATACTTTCTCTCTTCATGACTCAACATTGACAACTGCATTTTTCTAGGAATTTGCTCATTTCATTGGGATTGTCTATTAGCATAAAAGTGCTTATAGTATTTCCTTCTAAATCTTTTCATTTCTGTAGGATCAATCAGTAGCAATGTTCCTTCCTTCTGACTTGGTAACTTTTGTCTTCTGTCCTTTTTATCATTGCTTTTTGAGGGGAAGTTTTGTTAAGCTCTTAAGAGCCCTCTACAATTCCAAAAGCTTCATCATATATTTGGTCCTTATTTTCAGACAACATAATCTATTTTATGTATGTATGTATGTATGTATGTATGTATGTATGTATGTATTTTTCAAGTGGGCTCCATGCCCAGTGTGGAGCTCAATATGGGGCTTGAACTCACAATCCTAAGATCAAGACCTTAGCTGAGATCAGGTCAGACACTTAATTGACTGAACCACCTACCTACACCCAACATATTCTATTTGAAAGGGTTGAGTAAAAAATTATTCAAATACACTATCCAGAAAGGTCAGAGAACTAGTTTTGGACACTGTACAATCAGATCACCACCACCAACAACAAAAAAACCAAGGAACATGACTATCTATGCTGTAGTATCTGTAGACACCAAATGGAGCAGTGGATGACTGCCCTAGGTACTGCAATAGTTGCCACAAGCAAACAAATCCCTTCTACTTTGTTCTTGCCTAGAGATACAGTCTTCCAGTGTGTAGCTATCACCTTCAGTTGCTCATTTCAGACTCATACATAAAGCTTGGCTCACTTACGGCAAACTAGTAGGAAAGGTGCCTGGAAAACCTATTGTCACTGTTACACAGAAAGTCAAAATTGAGGGAGTTGTAATAGATGCCAAGTAAGCCAATTTATATTTTCTACCATAGCGACTTCATATGATCTGGGTACTCCTGACTTCTCCGAACTCATCTTTTAACACTGTTCTCAAATGACCACAGTCACACTGTTCCTTTTTTTTTTTTTTTTTTCTGTCTCAATAAACTTGCAAAACTCAGGACACTTGTCTTTTCTATTCTTTCTGATTCAAATGATCTTATCTTAGGTGTTGGCATGGTTGACTTCCATGCTACTTCCTCTAAGAAATACTCTGAAATCAATCCAGCTAAATGTAGCCAACTCTATCCTGACTCAGAAATTTCTCTTTGATTCCTATGATCCACTTTTATTTTATTCTTGAGCTAATATTATTAATTTGCATGCTTATTGTCTGAATATAGCAACATAAATTAGTTCCATGAAGGCAAAGATTCTGTATTTTATATAACCAACTGTTAAGGACAGAATATTGTACAATCTAGGCCAGCATTATCCAATCGGATTTTCTGCAATGATGGAAATCTTCTATATTTACAGTCCAGTAGGATAGCCACTAGACATATGTGCCTACTGAGCTCTTTGAATGTAGATAGTGCCACTGAGGAGCTGAATTTTAATTGTTATTTAATTGTGATTAATATAAATTTAAATAGCTGCATGTGTTTAGTGGCTACACCATTGGACACTATAATATTAGCTTTCAAAACTATTTGCTTAATGGAGTAGTTATTAATTAGCAAAAAGATTGTGTACATAGTTTTTATACATTTGTACCCCTATTATCAGTTCTCTTTCATAGGTGTATTTGTTAGCTATATAAATTGTTTCAATCTTTAACCTGCCTTCAAAAGAAATAAGGATTTCCTAAGAAGCGGACCCATCAAAAAATCAATTTTTCATTTTCATCTATGCTCATCCTCCATATTTAAGGAATTTACTCAGTGAAGAGCATTTCTGAAAAGCAATCGTGCCACCTCTATAATTTTTCCCCTGGAGGATAAAAGCAGGACAACGATTTTAATCATCCTCTTTGCATCAAGTGATATAATATGGAAGGTCACTAAGAGCTGACAGGAGTAAGAGATCAATGTTTCAGAATGAGAATGAAAAAGAAAAAGTGTTATTTGATATATAAAAAGTCTGCATTCTTTGTGATTTTGTAAAAACTTTAGTTCTATCATCTATGATCTTGATCTCTGAAATATCAGTTTGCTTTCAAAACAAGGTTTTTCATAGGTATTCTCACTTTCAGGATAGTATTTTTGGAAGCTTTACAGATTTATTTCCTAGAATAAGCCAGTTTCTTTGCATTCACCCCAAATGTTAAGGTTCTAACTTAGGTATGGATTTAGAAAGAACAGAGATTAATTCTATACCAGAGGATAAGAGACTGGAAAATCCTGTCTCAGGGGAGGTAGGTAATACCTATGTAACTTGCTTTCTCTGTGCTGAAGTCCAAAAAGAGGACGGCGGCATGTTAAAATAAGGGAAAGAGAGGAACTCTTGGCCTTATGCTCATTTGGAACCTTCAAAAGTACTCTCCTTGTAAAGTGTCCATTTACCAAAAACTGCAGTTCTGCAAAGCTGAGCAAAAAAAGAGCCTGTAGACGCTGTTTCATAAAGATTTTTGTTTGAAAAAAGTCTGTAGGTTGATTTATGTTTTAAGAAATCTGAGTGCTTGCCTCACTGCTTTTTAAAAAGAGACCAATTAATTTATTACAGCATGTCAAAAACAAGTGGTATTAGTAAGATTCACTAAACTATATTGTCAAAAGTATACAACTTCTACTCCAGGCCAGGTTGTAGATGAATGTGAAATTTTTCACTGCCTGGAAACAAAAGGAAATATTAAGTTAAAACAAAAATCATACTTCTACAGGGATAGTGAAAAGTGAAGAATGCAAAGAAACCATGATAAACTGAATACTCAAAGAGAAGAACGCTCTTATAGAAGAGCAGATTGCCTGTCAGCAGCTTCTATGTGAGGGTCAATACCTTACCTGCATAGATTTGAATTCACATATATAGAAAGACATTTTAGAAACAAAGGAGAATCACCCAGGTCTTAGATTATAGGGTGAGCTAATGAAATTAACTGAAATCCAGAAAATCTCCAAATGCATAAACAAATTGCTCAAAAGCTGACCAATTGCAAGTCATAATTAACTAGGCCTGCATTTTCTTTATTATCTTAAAAAGCTATAAACCAGAAAAATATATGAAAAGATTATTTTCAGATTCTGAGTAGTTGGCAGTGATCCATAGAGGTGATATTTTTAAATTTACTGGATGGGATTAACAGCAGGTTATACAATGCAGAGGAAAGAAGTTCAGTGAGCATTATGACACTGCAATAGAAATTATAAAAAATAAGGCACAGAGAAATTAAAACTAAATATATACACAACATAAGGGATTTACAGGACAAACTCAAACTGTTTAATAACATTATAACTGGAATATCAGAAAGGGAGAAAACAGAAAAACACTTTGAAATTATAATGGCTGAAAAATTTCAGATTTTATGGAAATGAAAAATACAGATTCAGGAATGTTAATACACCCAAACCAGTAAAAATACAAAGAAAATTGTACAAGACATGTTGCAATTAAATTACTAAAAATCACTGAGGAGAAAACTTTTAAAACAACCAGACTGGGGTGACTGGGTGATTCAGTCGGTTAAGCGTCTGCCTTCTGCTTGAATTGTGATCTCAGAGTCCTGGGAATCAAGCCCCACATTGGACTCCCTGCTCAGCTCAATGGGGAGTCTGCTTCTTCTTTGCCCCTGCTCTTGTGCTCTCACTTGCTCTCTCCTACTCCCTCTCAAATAAATAAATAATATCTTTAAAAAAAATAAAATAAAACAACTAGACTAAGGAAAATACATTCCAAACAGGTGAATAAAAAACAATCATAGACTTTTATCAGAAACGATAAAGAAAAAGTAACAAACTTTTTAGAGATAAAAGCTATCACCTTAGAATTCTTTATCCAGAAAAAAAAAAATCTTTCAAAATAAAGGTGGTCTTTCAGCCTCTGCTTGGGGTATATTAAGTTGGAAAGAGTTTACTTCCAATCTAACAACAAGAAAAAGCCAGGTGATTTTTATGAATCATAACTCTTAAAACCAGTTGGAGAGCAACTAAATAGAATAACCAACTAGGCTGACATCTAAAGATGGATACCTTGAAGGAGAAATGAGATGCAAGTACTTACTGGCTTACCTAGGCAGACCACAGGAGGAAAACGGGCTCCCCATTATTCTGATAAGAAATATTCAGCTATGGGATGCCTGGGTGGCTCAGTGGTTGAGTCTGCCTTCAGCTTAGGGCCTGATCCTGGGGTTCTGGGATTCAATCCCACATCAAGCTCCCCACAGGGAGCCTGCTTCTCCCTCTGCCTCTCTCTGTGTGTCTCTCATGAATAAATAAATAAAATCTTTTTTTTAAAGATTTTATTTTTTTAATTTTTATTTATTTATGATAGTCACAGAGACAGAGAGAGAGAGAGAGGCAGAGACACAGGCAGAGGGAGAAGCAGGCTCCATGCAGGGAGCCCGACGTGGGATTCGATCCCGGGTCTCCAGGATCACACCCTGGGCCAAAGGCAGGCGCCAAACCGCTGCGCCAAAGAAATATTCAGCTAAAATGCTTAACCAGTTGTTGAAAGCTAAATATGCTGTAGCAAAAGTACTTTCAATTATTTGAAAGCTTTTCTCAATGGATCTCACCAAATTCTCATGAAAAAGATGGAGGGCAGGATGGGAGAATGAGGAAAGCCACCCTCAGGTGTAGACTTGAAAAAACGTAATAGGAAAAGCACAAAGTTCCATTAGATAAAAGTCTTGAGGAAAGAAAACTCTGTTACGGAGGTTCAGTGAAAACTCATTTTGGCTAGGGGAAGAGAAATAAAAGTCCCTCTACTCCTGGGCTTCAAAGAGAAACTATTCTAGACTTACACCATTAGAGGTGCAAGAGGTGGAATCCCTGAAAAAGTCCCATCTCCAACACCCAAGAATATTAAGCTTGCCCCAAAATAGGCCAAGGTGTGACAACAGAGACTACACCCTACTCCCTACCAGACAAATAAGCTTTTGGTAGCACCACTAAGTAATAGTGGTTTGCCACTGGAGAATGGACAAGAGTACAGGCTTAGAGGAAACACCTAAAGCTGAGGGTAGAACAGGAACACTGAGAAACATGCTGTACAATCTAGCCCTACACTAAACACAAGATAACACTAGAAAAATTTGAAGCTTGTAATACACTGAGGGTAATAATAGTAATAACAGACATCAAACAAAAGTAAACAGTAAAACCCAAGCCCACCTCAACTCCTACTAGATTAACTCAACCCAGCACATTTAGGGCAGAGCAGAAAGAGAAGCCTGCCAGTTTTTGGTAAAAACATTATTTCAGTCTCTTCTGTTCTTAAAATTATGAAACACATGGGGGAAAAAAAGCAACATACAAGGGACTATCAAGGGACAATCAAGAGAAACACAACCCACTATTAAAGGCCAAAATAACCAACAGAATCCACTTCAGATAGGAAATTTAAAAGGACTATGATGAATAAGTTAAAGGCTCTGGTGGAAAGGTAGACGACATGCATGAACAGATGGGCAGTTTTAGCAGAGACATGAATGACATGGAATGCTAAGGAAAAATGGTGGTGTAGTTAAGGAAGGGAATCAGTGGTGCTAACATATGGTCAGTAGGAATTACACACTATGTAATATAAAAGTTACAGGAAAATTAGCAGGAAAAAAAGAGAACAGAACACTCTGCAGGATATTATAAAACAACACAGCCCGTGTATAATTAGACTCCCAGAAAGCTAACTGAGAGAGAAGATGGAAGTGAGGAATATTTGAAGAGATAATGGCTGAAAATCTTTCAAAAATCATATATCTGGAAAGCCCAGAGAGACCTAAGAATGATAGATACTAAAACAAAACAAACAAAAAACCCTGCCCATAAACACATCATATTGAAACTCCTGGAAATCAGAGGTGAAAAGTAAATCTTGAAAGCAGCCAGAGAAAAAGGACGACTTGCATCCGGATGGACAAAGATAAGAATCATAAAAAAAACCTCTCATAACAAATTATGTAAACCTCAAGACACAGTAATGTAGAGCCATCTTTAAAGTGGTGAAAAAAAATTAAAGTCAACCAAAACTTTTCTACCCAGGTACATTTCTTTTAAAAGTGAAAAAAGAGTAAAGGCTTTTTAAGAAGAGCAAAAACTGAGAGTTCATTGCCAACACACACGAACTAAAAGAAGATGGAAGTTTTTCACATTAGAGTCATATAAAACAGAAACTAGGATCTATACAAAAAAAAATCAGAAATAGCAAAAAAGTGAAAAAATTAAAAATTGATATTTTGCTATTTTTAATTGGTCCAAAAGATAATTGACTGTCAGATTAAAAAATCAGAAGATCTGTTGTGTTTGTAGCATATGCAAAAGTGACTCGTACAGTTACAACAGTCTAAAGACCAGGAGGGAGGAGCAGGGAATATACAGATTTACATGGGGAGCTGCAGGGGTCTTTCACTACTTATCAACACAAAGGGATAAACGCTGTTACACATAGCTTGAACAGATATAACCATTGCATGGAGTAAAAGGAGCGAGTCACAAAAGATTACATGGTATATGGTTCCATTTTTATGAAATTCAAGAAAAGGGAAAAAATAATCTATGGGGAAAGAATCAGAAAGTTTGTGTTGTAGAGGGCTTGACTGTAAGAGTGCATAGGGGAATTTTCTATACTTTTAGAAATGATTACATGGCCTCACGCATTTGTCAAAATTCATGAAACCATACATTTAATATCTGCATTTCAACATATCAATAAAAATCAACTTAAAATTAAAAAAAGGATAAATAATGTGATGTCTGTAAAATAAGAACATTGAACTCTGGTTTACAAAAACATTTTCTCTTATTAGGAAATGTGTGTGTGTGTCTGGTTCTAGTACCTTAATCCAGCATGAAAACTTTGTCCAAAGGCAACACTGCTTGCAGAGTGGTGACATTACAATGAACCAAAAATTTTAGACATTTTCTAAGTCTAAAAGTATTCTGCAAGAATCGCAAGTCGTGAATGAACTTCTCTTCATTAAATTGAACTTAAATTTTGCTTTTCTTTTTTTCCTTAGTAAGACTTACCCCTTTGCTTAAGATTTAAAGCTTAAAATATGTTATCTATTAAGTCAGTAGTACTGGGGGGGGGCACTTGACGGGAGAAGCACTGGGTGTTATATTCTATGTTGGCAAATCGAACTTCAGTTAAAAAAATATATAAATAACTTCAACTCTCATTGTCATTTCTTGACAAAATTATTTGACAAGTAATTTATGCTGCTAGATCTGGCCAAGTTGACAGCTTTAATGTCAACTAATAGACTTCTTTCAGCTGGAAGAGACTTTTGGGTGCATGCTGATAGAAACAGTGAGTCATAGAACCAGGGACTTCTTTCTTTACCAAAGCCACAGAACCCAGTGTGTTCTAATCATCACCTCAACGGGGGTTAGTCCATCTGTGAACAGAATACGGATTCTTTTTCTTCCATTTAGGTTTTTCTTAGTAAAATATAAACTATTTTAAGACTGTCAATAGAGTATGAACTTGTTACACTCAGGGATTTTGTCAAGTTAACAGCTTGAGGAAAATGGACTAGCTATCAATCCATCCAAGTTATGCTTCACAACATCAAAGAAAATGTCAGGAAATCAGGGGTAGATAAATATCAATCGACCCTGATGCTACTTCAGTTTTCCTTCTCTTTTTCAAACCTGCTCACCTACTTCCACAGGGTAGGAGGTTAGCAAGATGTTTGTGTTCCTGTGAGGTCTGCTTTGCTTAGGAGGTAGGAAGCTTTCAAAGATGCTTCAAATTCTCTGGCTTTTGTGTTGAAACAAACTCATGATTTGGTAACATGTTAATCGTTGATAGCCTTTTCTTTTAGTAAAGGGCCTCACTCTCCAATGCATTCTTGGCATGCAGTGATATTAAGTGCTGTGACAGGCAGGTTTGAATGCAGAAAACAACCCCTTTGGGTGTTTCAAGCAGAAGAAAATTCAACAGAGGAAATTAGGTATTTAAAAATAACCCAAAGGGAAAAAAAATCAAAATAAATAAAAATAAAAATCACCAAAGGGATGGAAAAGTAAAACTGAGGTGGTGATTTAAGCTTTTGTACTTCAAATAACAGCATCCCAGGTATGATGTGGGGAGTGGAAACCTGTTACCATTACTATCTCCACTGCAATGGCTGTGCTGCTAAGGTGCTGACTAGACAGTGGGATGTGTCAACCAGCATCATCACAGAAAATAGCCTCTGCTTTCTGTCTCCCAAATAGACAGAAAGGGGGTACATGTTCTTGACAAAACATAGATTTTTTTCCAGAACCTTAGTTTTAAAGAGGAAAATAGAAGAGGGTGCTGAAGAATGCCAACTGCTATAGGCAGTATGTAGCATAGATGCCCCTCTAGCTTTGTTTATTTTCTATTTCCATTAGCAAGACTCATTCCATACTTGTCCATTATGTCCAGTGAAGAAAATAAAACCAATTGATACAGAATCCTCCATTATTTTTTATCTTTCCAACTTAAGCTTGACCCAGTGTGATACAGATATCCATAAATGAAATGCTTCTCTAACTGCTATTAATGTCAGCCTATTGTAAATGATAAAAATACAGCAGTGATTATAAATGTATATAAACAACAGTTTGCTACTCTATGATTGTTCTGGAGTGACAAAAAAAAAAACACCTCACACCATAAATTTAGTATAATTTTGCACCAAAAAGTAATTTTCAAAGTGTCATAAATGTAAATAATTATCTTTTGGAAGGCATGAGAACTAGGTGAATTCTCTGAAGCCTATCTATGTGTAACTCACATAGTCAGGGAGTTACAAATTTGTAATTTCAACCCTAAAACTAGCCGTATACTTCTAGCAACTACTTATGAGTAACTGGAGGAAAATGAAAATCCAGGGACAAGGAGTAAATTAAAATTTGCATTATGCTCAGAAAGGAAGCTCATGGTTGAAAAATCACTCAGTGCCTGGGTAGCTCAGTTGGTTAAGCATCTGCCTTCTGCTCAGGTCATGATCCCAAGGTCTTGAGATTGAATCTCATGCATCAGACTCCCTCATCAGGCTCTCCATCTCTCTCTGCCCCTCCCTCTGCCCTTGTTCTCTCTCTGTCTCTGTCTCTTGCTCTCTCTCTCTCTCTCAAAAAAAAAAAAAAAAAAAAAAAAAGGCATGGACAGACATTCTAAGGTTTTGACCAAAGTTAAACCAAGGTTAAAAGGCTAAGACCTATACAGTTTAAGGGTAAAAAGGAGAAACAGGTTTTAGTTGGTCAAAATGAAATTTCTGCTAAGTGAATCAACCTCATCCAGACCAATAGCATATATCAAACCACATATACGTTGAAGCCCACCTTTATGCCATACTGATATGTTTTACTGAAGAGAGATGGATTTGAACTAATTATCCTATAATATTCAAGAGCAATAATTATGAATGTTTACTGATCAAAAGGAAACAAATCCTATTCCTAAGAGGTAAGATGTTCTTTAAGTTTTATTATAGACAGGTTCAATTTATTGAGCAAAACAGCTGCACATAGGTTAGAGAGCTCACTCTAATATTTTTATTACTAAGTATGTTATTTCTAATCCATTTTAGGTTTTTTTTTTTTGTAGAACTATATCAGTTCTTTTGGCTAGAAAACTTTTGGAATTTACATTTTAAAATACATTATAAATTATACATTATAAAATACATTATGCATTATAAAATAATTGATCTTTGTTGATTAATGGATAGATGATAAAGGAAGGTTAAAGATTTTAGTTGGGGCTATTTTAGCTTAGGTAACCTAGAGAATATTTCTCTCAGAAGGTGACATTTAAGTAGAAACAGGAATAAGATAAAGATATGAGCCACAAAAAAAGTTGGGAAAGGATATTTCCTGGCAGAGGAAAAAGCAAATGAAAAAGCCCTGAAGCTACAATGGACTTGGCAGGCTCGAGGAACAGCAAGAGACAATATGGTGGGAAGGGAGTGAGTGAGAGAGCAATGACTTTGGAGAAGCAGCCATATGCCAGAGAAGTGTGGACCTAGAAAGACATGATGAAGACTTGAATTTTAAGTGTGATGGCAAACCACGAGAAGATGTTGAGCCATGGAGAGATATGACCTAATTTACATTAAACAAACAAATTCATGAACCTCTCTTTCTCTCTGGTTAATGCTAAAAGAAAGATTGTAGGGCATTAGTGGAAGTAGCAAAAGAGCTATAAAAAATTATTAGCTTCCTTAAAATCTAGGGTGTTATAGGAGTGAAAAGGAGGGCATGATTAATTCAATCTGTGTGTACTTACGACATTAAAATAATGAGCAGTGAGTAAAGCCTTTGAGATCAAATAAAAATATACAGATGAACACCAGGATGGGGAGAAATGAATCTTCAATTAAGAGACAAACTGAGCGAAAACAGGACCACAGGATTAGGCAAGTTGTCATTGATGAAAGGCTGAGGGTTAATAAGATTATAGATTGCAGTAGAGAAGGACTGGGAGATTTTATTGATTAAGTAGATTGGAGTTAAGCTCTATACTGGAGTTTGTGATTTATTCCTCTAGCAATAAAGATCGATTTTTTAAAATTAATAATTTAGATTTTATTTAATGAGAAAATTTATCTACTTTTTCTAAATTTCCTATAGTGTAGAGTGTTTTGCTAGGACTTGGAAATACAGGGATAATATACGGCAAAACCTATTCCTTTAAAATTTAATAGTTTGTTACACTTTGATTAGAATCAAGCAGCTTCCTATAAACAATATGTCACCTTTCTACAGCCTTAGAAGATGGAATTTGCTCCCCCGACCTCAGTTTTGTGGTTACTATGGCTTTGTTTTAGAGCACTGATTTCCTCTCCTGAGTTCAGTGTCAATACCCAAGGTGACATAGACTCTTGCACTTCTCCCAGTATTGACCCATTTCTTTCTACTCATTATCTTCCAGGTTACCAACATATCTTGGCCTCATATGGCAGTGGAGGAAATTAATTTATATTCTCATTAAGCATCTCAGTTAAATTCTACATCAAATCTCCTTACACAAGTTCTTCCAGTTATTTTTGAAAGCCCTCCAAGGAGCTGTATTATGAGTGAGCATGAATGGTTTCCTCAAATTTACACTTTAGCTTTTTCACTAACTCACTAGCATTCATGTTGGTAATAATGCCTCATATAGAGAACCACTGTGCAGGGTAAATTCAGCCTCTCTTGGTGATTGGCACTTGTTGCAGCCCTTGGAAGGACGGCCTTAACCAAATTCTCCTATGTCATCCCATCCTTAACATGAAGCAGGCCTGTCTCAGAAGTGACCACTGCACAACTCTGATGATGACCATTTCACTGATATTTCAATAACAGTGTGAGGACAAAAGTACAACACTAGGAGAAATGTAAAACTACCTCCTAAATATGCCTGTTCTCAGGGTCCACAGGCCCAGGGCTGTCCTCAGAATCCCTTATCACCCTGGGTAGCTTCTGGGAAGATGCCGCCGCCTGCTCAGAATACACACACACACACACACACACACACACACACACACCACATTTTTGCTCAGAACACACACAAAAACACCACATTTTTGAGAAATTACTGAGAGTACTCCATGCATATCTATGATTCTAAATTAAAAGCTAAACTGACTTGAGGTGCGGAGGGTCTCAGATTTAGACTCATATGTTATACTTTACTTTTTGTTTTCAAAAAAGCCCTTCCTAGGATGCTTCTAAATGACACACCATTTAGAAAAAAAAAATCCTATATTCTTTCCCAAAGGATGTGAAACCATCCTCTGGTCATCACAGCTCTATCGCTTAGAAAATAATAATAATACAAGAATGGCATATCTAAGTCATTCATCTGAATAATCACATAAATTCTAAAAAAAAAAAAACCTTGTCAAATTCTGATTCACATTCTGTCTTGTGTGGCATAAAGGACATACAGATTTTTCTTGTAATATCAGTGTAGGAGCAGAAAACCTTCCTGTTCTCTAGATTTTTTGGCTGGTAAATTGACATAAAACAGATTAGTAAGAGAAAAACAAATTCTGTATGTGTAAGAGTCTATAAAATGTGAGACTTTCTGATAGGTAATTGAGGCTTATATATATAACACCCTGGGGGGCACCTGGGGGGCTCAGTGGTTGAGCATTTGTCTTTGGCCCAGGGCGTGATCCTGGAGACCTGGGATTGGGTCCCGCATCAGGGTCCCTGCATGGAGCTTGCTTCTCCCTCTGCCTGTGTCTCTGCCTTTCTCTGTGTCTCTCATGAATAAATAAATAAAATCTTAAAAAAAAAATAATGCCCTGAGATAAGAAGGGATTCAGGTCTAGAGCTTCAGAAGGGAGGAAGGCAATTCACAGGAAGGTGAAATGAGCAAATGTTTAGAAAACAAATGTGTGCCATGCCACGCAGATAAGTCTGATATAAAAAGTTATCTCTGGTAATATAGCTCCCTTCCTCGTAGAGGTCCCCTATCTAAATTCTTTCAGGCAGTTAAGGGGAGAGGGAGTAGGGAAAGTGCTTCATGAATCTGGTGGGCCCCAACTGTCTTCAGTGAGAAACACTTGCTTCCCCTCATCAGCTTTGTCCACAAATACTTGAAAACCAGTACACATAAAACTAGAAGTATAAGATCAGTTTACAGTTCAGTGAACTCTAAATTCTTACAAAACCAAGAAACATTTCTTCTAAAAGGGCAACAGGTTTATAGACTTTGCTTTAGCTAAGAGCATTGTGCTTTACCTGCAAGAATTGTGTTGTTCTTAAGATAAATATTTACATTCCAATGTTGGTTTTGTTTTCTAGAAATATGGGAAGTGCTTATAGAAATAAAAGGCATATTTCCCTAAAACAAAAATACATTTTTTTGAAAAGTGACTGAAAGTTTCAATATCCAGAAAAATATATGGCCTATTTAAATACCTATCAAGATTTCTTAAAACTCTCAAGATCTCTTTTTTGTTCTGGAAATTCTAATAGACAAGTGCGGTTGATCTAGCAGTCATAGAGTTGACTCTTCCTCATCATTCACTTGTCTGAGTAAATTTCATCTCCTGTATTGTTTTGCCCCTTCACATAATGCCAGCTCCCTGACAGCAAAGACCCTTATCCCCTCTGTGCCTCTGGACTAGCTCTGAAAGGGGGGCTGGCATCTAGGGGGTATGCCTGGTGCATAGTGAGCTCAGTACTCACTTTTCAAATTGTTGTATTCCAAAAATAACCAGTAAGTACAAATGAATAGAGGCTTTGATTATACTCTGAACTTCACGCCTCATACTATGTTGTATTTAATTTTCACTGCCACCATCTTCTTTCCCTGTAATTGTGATTGTATAGACAGCTTTTACTCTAATGAAAGCATTTTCAAAAATAAACTATTACCCACATGGCAAAAATAAATCATTACTCATTTGTTCTTTGCCTACAACAATGTCCAACTCAGGAGCTACCTCAATTTGTATTCCTTTCTTACCTAGCCAGGGAAATTACTGTTTACATTCATAGTACTTTATAATTCTGCACTTGTCTTATATCAGTGTAATTATTTGTTACAATTATTTGTTAACGTGTTATTTTTTTCAATAGTTTTTGAAAAAATTCCAGAAAAGCATTTTTTAGATTTATTTTTTAAAGAAATCCCAGTACCTCAAGTGTCCATTGATAGATGAATAGAAAAAGAAGAGGTGGTATATAAATATAATGGAATATTACTCAGCTGTTAAAAAGAATGAAATTTTGCCATTTGCTAGAGAGTATTGTGCTAATTGAAATAAGTCAGGCAGAGAAAGACAAATGCCATATGATTTCACTTATATGTGGAATTTAAGAGCTAAAATAAATGAGCAGAGGTAAAAGAGACAGAGAGAGAGAAAGGCAAACCAAGAAATAGATTCTTAACTACAGAGAACTGATGGTTACCAGAGGGGAGGTGGATGGGGGAATGGGAGAAATAGATGAAGAGGACTGAATACACTTAGTGTGATGAGCACTGAGTAATGTATACAATTGTTGAATCACTACTGTACACCTGAGACCAATATAATATTGTATGTTGATTATACTGGAGTTAAAGAAAAAGCCAACAGCTTGTAGTTGCTCAAGAATGTTTTCTGAGATATTGTTGAAATGCAAGATAATATTCTTACGTTATGCCTTTTGACGAATAGGTCACAATAATTTACTTTTTAAAATGAAAAATATATAGTAAATTTGAAATTACCAAAGAGCTACCATTCTTGGTTAAACTCCTCTTGCAATCTTACTATGGAAAAAACAAAGCAACGGGTTTTTTTTAAACCTATTATATCATCTATTCTAACATATATCGACATGATTCGTTTTTCATTGGTTGTTTGACCACTTAAATGGATTTTTTTCATGTAATAGTCAATAGTACTTTATTTTTGTGGAAGTATTCAATAAGATGGATAATTGGTTTGTCCCTGGTTTCAAAAAATATTTTCCTATTAAAATTCTTGAAGAATTTTGTATATCCCAGAGCCTGGTTAACAGTTTATATTCTGGTTTTGCTCAAGTCTTTCAGTTAATGTAAAACCAATTATGACATTCTTTGAAACTGGATTTTGTAGGTATAAGCATTAATTACATTTCTGTCTTCTCAAATTTCATATTCATAAGCTAAATATCTAACATAACAAGAGGTAGCACAAAAAGTGGATATAATTTTAAGATACCAAACTCCTACTTGCCATCAAAATTTTTCATCAAAATAAGTCATTTATCAACACTTGGTCTTTTCCAGGTGTTTCACTGTTTCTGTTCCCCAAACCCAACTTGTGTATCATGTCTGTTTTCATACTCTCCATTACACTTTGGTTCAGTTAAACTTAATTTATTGGAAAAAAAAAACTTAATTTATTGGAGAACTACTACTGTATACGCGGATGTACAAAATGATCTCTGCTTTCCAACATTTCATACATGAAAATTATTATACTATTTAATTCAAACAAAAATATATCTCTTCTGTCTAAGGGTTCAGGAGACAAAAATGATCTGTCAAAAGCAGCTACTAAACGTTAACTCTGTTTGCAGATAGATGTGTTAGCTTGCAAAGAAATGGCCATGGCCTTTTAAAGAGTTCTACAACCGTGCAAATCAGAGTAGTTTTAGACATCAAGTAATCTTTCATAAATGCAGATCTGATCATGGTGGATTTCTGATAAAAAATCAGCAATAGTTGGGGGGCCCGGGTGCCTACGTGGTTGAGCGGCTGCCTTCAGCTCAGGGCATGATCCTGGGGTCCTAGGATGGAGTCCCACATCGGGCTCCCCACAGAGAGCCTGCTTCTCCCTCTGCCTGTGGCTCTGCCTCTCTCTCTGTCTCTAATAACTAACTAACTAACTAACTAACTAAATAAATAAATCTTAAAAAAAAAAAACTTTAAAAAATCAGCAATGGCTTTCTTTTTTCCATTAACAAACCTCCCTGGCTTTCAGGCCCTTAACCATCTAGTCTATAATAGTTTACCTGCTTCTGATAGTTTCTTGTATTGCACTGCCCTTCCAAATATGAACATTTTTGGTCTTACAAAGCTCTTTTCACAATGACTATACTCTCATAATTTCATGTTTCCTGTATTAAGAATCCCCTTTCTGATTTTGTCTACCTATGCTTTACAAACCATCCAACTGGTCACTCAAGACAGTTTCAGAACTCTAGCCTCTGTACCTTCTTTGCAACTGATGTCATTATAATTTCTTCCCTGTCTTTTTTTTTTTTTTTCTTCCCTGTCTTAATTTCTTAAGGACCAAACATCTTATTCTTCTCTGTATTTCAGCTAAGCAGTGTGTGTTACAAAGATTCAAGAAATGATTATTAAGTAGATATACAAATGTATCTGATATCAGTATGTCAAAATGTTTACATATATAATATTTGATATTACATAGATTACATATAGAATATTTTGATTTCAGAAAATATCAATTAGACTGAATCTTTCAAAATTTCCTTGGGTACTGGGTGTGATACAGCAATAGTATTTTCAATACTTCCTCCATCCATCCATGTTTCATGTTTTCTCTATTTGTATTCCTGTCGCTAGGAAGGTAAGGTTAAAGATTTGCTTTTATTTTTTGCCATTTTCTCCATATGATTTTCCATTCACGTTATCATGCTGTGTCAGCTCTACGATTAGTGTTTCGTTAGCAATGTCCTTTGAAAGTTATTGTTGTCCTTGGCCCCAAAGGTACACACTGGAATTAGGTCTTGTCAATAGATTCTAAAACATAGACAGCTTTAGAGTTAGGCTCTGCCTACTTATCTTTAACAAATTGAAAATTAATTGAGAGTAAAAGGAAAAAAAATAGTGTTCTCATCTATGACCTACAGAGGATCCTGGGAATCAAAATGTTAATTCTGCTTTGTGTTTACAAGAAAACTTCTATTTCCTCTGATTGTATCTCTCGCAAAAAAAAGCAAATTTTTTTTTTCTTGATTTACACGAACTTTAAAGTCTGTTTGCCTCTGGAAGCTTATAAATTAAAGGGCTTTTATAGTATCCTGGCATCATCACTTACTCAATGTGTCTCTTGTTCAAACATTTAAATTTTAGTAAGACTTAATATATTCTCCGTTACATTCAGTGTAGTGGTTTTGCCATAATACCAGTTGAGAAAAGTTATAAAATGCCTGACCATATGGTCCCTTGATGCACAACATTTAATACAAAACTCAAAGTAAACATTTCAAAAGTATTTTTGGAATCATTACCAAATGTTGATGCTACATAATAAAGACTATATGACAACATTCCAACTGTTAAGCATTCTTGAATCGAGGAGCATTTTCATAATAACAAGGAAAAACATGGTTGCAGAAAGAAAACATACTTAGACATTAGACTTCACTTGTGTCAACTCAAATCACGTGTGACCACTTTTAGCAGAAGATGTCCTTTTTAAGGCTCAAGGTCTTAGGCAAAAGATTATTTTAGGAATAATAATAATAATAATAATAATAATAATAATAATAATAATACGAGTATCTTTTAACTCTTATCTTCAATGAAAAAATTTTGGTCATGACAGAAAGGATTTATTCCTTAACACTATATTTGCACCAGATTATAGATTTTATTGTTGCCTCCTAGTTACTCAAATATCTCCTGTAATTTTAACTGGTAAGTGAATTTTCTTCTTTAGTGCTTAGGCTATGTTAAATACTAATATGCTATCCATAGGAAGCATATCATCAAAAACTAAATCATCTTAAATTATAGAATCACATGGAATTTTCTCAATATTGATTATACCCAGAGATCTCCAAGATGTTTACAATTCTGCACATTTTTGTCAGCTTTTTTAGGCTATAATTTATGCACAATAAAATCTAGTGATTATAAGTGTACAATTACAGAAAGTTTGACAAATACATGCAGTCACGTAACCACCATCACATCATGTTATTGAACACTTTATCACCCTAAAAAGCCCCTTGATGTGATTTGCAATCAATTTTCTCTCTGCCACTCTACCCCTTGGTAAACACTAAACTACCTTATTATAATAGTTTTGCCTTTTCTAGAATTTCATGGGAACAGAATTTAAAATATACAAAACATAGTCTTTTGTGTTTGATTTCTTTCACTTGGCATATTGCTTTTCAGATTTATCCACATTACTGCATGTATCAATAGTTTGTTCTTTTTGTGGCTAAGTAGTGTTTCATTATATGAATCTATCACTATTTGTCCATGCATTCACTAGCCAATAGAACTTGGACTTCATTTTGTTGTATGGTTCTCATGAAAAAGCTGATATGAACATCCAAGTACAAACATTGGTTTGGACATATGCTTTCATTTTTCTTGCATAGACAATCAGGATTGGATGGCCAAGTCATACAGTCCACACTTATGCTTAATTTTATAAAATACAGCAAAATTGTTTCCAAAGTGGCTGTACCATTTTGTATTTTTACTAGAATATATGAACATTCTAGTTGCTCTATATCTTTACCAATACTCCCCAGATTAAGCTACAGTTCCAATATAATTTAACCAAAGTCTGAGCAGACTTTTTTTTTTTTTTTTAAGAATTGACAAGCTGGTTCTAAAATTTATATGAAGGAATTAGAGTACAAAATACAAAGGAACTAGAATGTCCAAACAACTTTGAAATCGGTAGAGATAGGGGGAGATACCCTATCTGATTTCAAGAATTACAAAGCTATAGGAAACAAGATATTTTGGTATTGATGTAAAGAGAGACTAAAAGATCAATAGCACTAAACAGGAAATCAGGAAACAAACCGAAAATACATGATCATTTTATTTCTGACAAATGTTACAAGGCAATTCAATGGAAGAAAAATAACCTTTTTAACAAATGACTCTAATATATGGGTAGTCATTCGCAAAGACAAATGAATCTCAATCCTAATTTTATATAAAATATACAAAAACAAAACTCACAATGTATTATAAAGCTAAATATAAGAGCTAAAATTCTGAAACCTTAAACAAAATAGGAGAAAATTATTAATTACGTTGGATAAGGCAAAACATTTTAAAAATATAACAGGAAAAGCAAGAACTACATTAAAAATCAATAATTAGACTTAATCAAAATTTGAAACTGTTGAAAAGATAGGATAACAAAAAATAAAAAGTTAATTAACCAATTAGGAGAAAATATTTGTAAGACCTATATCCAAAGAAGGATATGTATAGAGAATATAACCCTTAACATCTTAATATAGCTCTTAACATCCAGCAATAAAAAGATAGATAGATAGATAGATAGATAGATAGATAGATAGATAGATAACATTAGAAATTAGCAAGATAGTTAAATTCACACGCCACCAGAGAAGATATATATTTGATAAAGTAGCACATTTTTATTTTTTTTAAAGTAGCACATTAAAAGGTGTTTAACATCAATGATTATTTGAGAAATTCACTTCAAAATCACAAAGAGATACTACTACACAATCTGTAGAATGGCCAATAATAAAGACCGACCATATCAAAAGCTGGTGAAGATTTGTAGCAACTGTAAACTCTCATACACTGCTGAAATGAAATGAAACACAGTACACTACTTTGGAGAAATAATAGTTTGGTAGTTTCTTAAATAGTTAAGCATATACCTACTCTCTGGACCCAGCCATTGCACTCAGTAGACTTATTATCCAAGAGAAATGAAAACAATTACTCACAAATGTAAAGCTGTAAACAACACAAATGTCCAACAACAGATAAGTGTACAAAAACTGTGGTATATAACCAATGAAATATTACTCAACAATAAAGTAAGAATGAACTTTTGTTATAATTGAAACATCACTGATCATTCCTAAGATTATCCTGTATAAAAGAAGTCAGACAAAAGAGAGTTGGTCCACTCTAGAAATACACATATATGAAATTCTAGAAAAAAGAAACTGAGTTATAGTGAAAGAAAGCAAATCAGTGATTACCTGGAAGGGATGCCAGGAATTGCCAGAAAAGAGAGATTTCCAATGACTATAAGGAAAATTGGGGAATTAACAGATATAGTCATTATCCTAATTGTGTTGATGTCCAAATTTATCAAAAAGTACTCTTTAAATATGTATAGTTTACTGTATGCCACTTATACATCAATAATATGTGAAAAAAGTTTTTATTAATGCTTTTAGACAAATTGTCTTAACTGTTAATAATATGAGAGAATATAATGCAGTAATATGCTCTACTAAAACTTCCCTTTTAAACTCTGTAAAGATTCTGAAATTTCCTCCTAGGGATTTTGGTTTGGGTTTTATTTGGGGGGGAGGGGTTGTTTATTTCTTTTGCCCCTTCTACTTTGTTTTAAAGAATAGGCCACAGGTAGTTAGATTAAATGTCTCCTTTGTGTTATATTTGAAATTTTATAATTGGGATTAACTGGGTTGGCAAGGACTTTTCATGACTTTGAATCCCCATGGGTATGCAAACATGGGGGTATTTTATTAGGATTTTCTTTATTTATTCATGAGAGACAGAGAGACAGAGAGAGAGAGGCAGAGACACAGGCAGAGGGAGAAGCAGGCTCCATGCAGGGAACCTGAGGTGGGACTCGATCCCCAGATCCCAAGATCACGCCCTGAGCTGAAGGTGGCGCTCAACCGCTGAGCCACCGGGGCTGCCCAGAAACATGAGTTTAAACCCAATTGTCTAAACATTTAAAACAAATGCACTGGTTATTTGACATGGTCTGTTTGTTTACTTGATTTTGTACTTGGATAGAAGTCTTCCAAAGAACAAGTCTGAGTCTTCATGTGCATCTGAAATCGGTGAGAACAAGAAGACAGAAACACTACCTCTCTCACCAGACAGTAGACTATCCATTTGGCATCTTGCCTGGAAAGCTGCAAACTCAATTACATGCACATATGGCCCAGAGCAGGAAGCATTTATCTTTGCCAAGACTCATTTCTCTATGGCATTTCCAAACCATGGCTATTGGCTATGCTCTAAACCCTTTCCATGTAATCAATTGTTTTTTTTTTTGCTGAATAATTTCACATTGTACAATGCTTTCTGTGCCATATAAGTAATCATAGAAAAAATGGAATATTAGTACAAATTTTAGAAGTATGCTTCTCCTACTGAGGTACATTTTATTTAGGAAATCAGGTTTGGAGATATCTACCCTTAATGAGAGGTAATGGTAGAATTAATAAATCTCCCAATATTCCCTGAAGCAGCTGTTCTCCTTTGAAATAATGAGCATATGGTTTCATAATATTTTATTGATTTGATCCCCTTCAGCTAAAGAAATATTTCAGTGGAATGCAAACAACTTTCACAATTTCTGCATATTTCTCTATTTTCTTGGCTAAAAAGAAAGCTGATGAGCATACAAACGAAAAGCCAAAGGTAGTAGTTAGATTTCTTAACCAGAGATGAGACAAAAGATAAGAAGGGACCCAGAAATGTCTTTATTTCAGAGACGCCTTTCTAAATATTTACTAGATTTTAAAAAACAAAGTGGGATAGAGCAAAAATAAGTTAATGGTGTAGAGACTCCACAACTTCTGTAGATGCAGGAGTTGTCAGGGTTGGAGCCAACGATATACATACACTAGGAAGGCAGATATTAACTATAACTTTCTAGCAAGGTGTGACTAGCGTTGATTCAAATAAGTAGTTTTGAAATTATATAAAGAACTCATGGAAGCCTGGGCAGAGGTTTAATTAGGTAGATACAAGTAGGAGTCCATTAAAACATATATACAAGCCCAGAAAAAGATGGAAAGAGGCTAGATATAGGACATGAAATGAAAATGTTCTAATAAGCCCGAATTTGGGTGGAAAGCAACAGAGTGAGTGGAAAAAGAATTAGATCAACATCAGAGGCAACAGACAGGTAATTTCCAAAGGAGGTGAACTAAGCTACTTGAGAATTATCAAAAAAGTGTGTATTTTTAACTAATCATATCCACTATCCTGTCAATAGTCCCTTTTTTAAGAGAGCTTCTTTCTTCTCCTAGAATTATATAATTTTATGAAACAAAATTATTCTTTCAGTTAGAATTTTGCTATATGGAACATACTACTTCAGAATGAACTCTGGGTGGTGTGCTCTAACAATTACATTGTTGATTTAAAATATAGATTACTGGTCCCTAACTCTCAAGAGAATAGATTCAGTAGATCGGATGTTGAGCTAAAATCTGCATTTAATGAGCTCTCCAAAAAGGTCTGGATTGAGAATTTTTCCCTTCTGGTTTCATGCGGCATGTGGTTTTTGAGGCTCTGAGTTCTACGGGAGGCCATTTATGACTCTGATCTTGATTAACTACCAAAAATAGAGCTATTTCCATTCCCATTTGCCAGAAGAGGCAAATGGTTCAGTCTAATAATTTGTTATTCTTATGAAATATGACAATAAAGGAAAATTGTAGGAAAATATTTTAACATAGGGCTAAAAGATGGAACTGTTAAATTCGTTGTGTTCTTTAGCCATAATCTTTTGCTAGTTACAGTTACTCAGCTGTCTTTAATGCAAAACTTCTCTAGGCTTTTCTTTGGCATGCCAAAATGTCTGGTGAACCTGTAAGAGGAATGATTATAGTCCAGCATTTCTGAAGCAATTGATCGCAGGAATCTCTTTAGGAAGAGGAGTATTGATTAATATTCTTCTGGAGCTAATGTTCAGCAGAATAAGCATGGAAAATGCTAATTGACTGATTTAAACCACCATACATTTTTACAAACATATAACAAGAGTGAAAAAGAGATTGCTCAGGAGTGAATGCCCAAACACTATTGCTAATTTACTATTTATAGTTACACGCAACTTATTATTGCAGGAACTAGGCTCAGTAAGTTGTCAAATTTAACGAGATCAGAGGATGGCTGCAAGTAAGGTTTCTAAATCACAGTACTGGATGCCACCACGTGAGGAAAAGACTGGGCTGTGGTTGAATAAAATTCAATGTCAGTAATGGCCTACCTATGAAGCAAAAGCATTTAAGCTGCCTGGGAAGAGCTGCACAAGCAGGGCTAGACTGTAAATGGAAGAAGTCAGTAAAGAAAAAAAAAAGCTATTACACAAGCTGAGGGGAAAATGCTAAGGTGAACAGAGGAAGTGAATTGCAGGAACAGAAACAAGGTTGAAAAGTGTGTGACCTAGTCAATTAATGTCAGAGGGTGACCATGATAGAGTTTCATATGTCTGACATGATACTCCTAGGTAATGTGTTTATAGTGAACCTGTCCTTTACTTTATTTCTTTGAGGCCTTTTCTTCCCCAGATCTTTAAGCAAAACACATATAGACTTTAAAAATTATAAACTACCATTTAGTGAGTGACTACTATACTCTAAATCTGTTAATCACATTTCTGTATTATTTATTATAAAATATTAGCTAAAATAATACACATAATATTTATAACATAGCATATTAGATAACATATTAAGTGACAGAATGTCTAACACAATTCTCATAAAACGCATTACAAGGTGAAGGCAAAGTAACTCGTCCAAGGACAAGCTCCACCAAAGTAGGAAAACGGACAAGATTTAGGATTATTTATTTATGATGGATTATTTATTTATGACTTTATTTAGTTATTGTTTTTATTTTTAGTTTTTCCCCTTATTTCTGACTTAAATAGATATGTCTACCCCACCTTAATATTTTATCATTGTCCCATATTCTTTTTTTTTTTTTTTAAATAGACTCCAGGCCCAGTATGGAGCCCAATGTGGGGCTTGAACTCATGACCCTGAGATCAAGACCTGAGCTGAGGTTAAGAATTGGACACTTAACTGCCTGAGCCACCCAGGTGCCCCGTCCCATATTCTCTTTAAAAATGATAAAGTATAATAGTGACAAAGAAAAATGTTTATCAAATTGTTTGTTCTACTATTAGCTAGTGATGATTCCCAGAATACCTTAATTGCTTTAGTTCATTTGTTGTCTCTGACCCTCATAAAATTAACTGATTATTAATAATAAAAGATAAATCAACTATGATACTGGTCTGAATAAAAGGCATTGGATAATGAGCTGCAATGGATTTAAAAATCTTTCTGTTTTTCCATGTTACAGTGAAAAGGGGCCATTTATGTCATGTATATGAGGGGCACGAGTAACTATTCTAAATGAAAGGTGTGGCCAAGGCTTAGTAAAATTTCCCTATAATACAAAATGTCACCTTGTATTTGCACAGGTTGGTTAAACAGGTCATATCTTCCCTTTCACACTTCATGGAGGAATTCTGTGCCCTATTAGGTTAGAAAAAAGTCTTTGATTATACCCTATGGTTGCTTGGCATTAACACATCATCCAGATCACGACCCAGATGTTCTGATCTTAAACATTTTAGATCAAGAGCTTTTCTTGCCACTGCAATTGAGAATAGCTACTGCTTTCACTGGCCTTTTCAGCCTCCATGAGGTCAATGTTATTTTCCCCGTTTTTCAAGTGAGGAGACTGGCAGAAAGAAATTTGCTCAAGTGTCACAATCAAAGGAAGTCACTTGCAAAATTGAACTTTGAACCTAAAGCATCTGAGATACTGGCTTACCAATGCCTGAATAAAGAAAAATGCATTTCTTATGCTCTAAAAATCCTTGCTCCTTTTTAAAACAAAATATTGTAAATAAGGATCTATTTAAAAAAATAAATTTATCTCATATTTATGTCTACAGATGGCACTAGAAATTATGACAAACAACTAATTAAGTATCTAAATGTAGATAATTTGGGGCCTAAAGCAGTTTTTCAGAATTTTTTGAAATCTTAATAATTCTTATTCTATTCTATTATACTCATAACTACCATTTCTTTTCACATGGGCTCCAAATTTTATTTCTTTAAGAATTAGCAAGACATACATTGACACCACATGTTACCTAGGGAGGAAAAAAAAGAAAAATATCAAACCAAAGCATAGCATTTAAGCTGTCTATACGATTTCGTAATTGAATTTCTTCATTTAACATTAAACCAAATGCATCTCATTAGGTAAGTCTTAAAATATCTTAGGTTTCAGGACTTATAATCACCAAGAAAATCAAGACTTATTTACTTAAATCTTTCTATAGTAATGTGTATAACAAATTTTTGTCAGATTTCAGTGAAGCAGTTCAAGGTTATAAGCAGAAAGATGATTTCTTTCAGTGATATTCCAATAGCAAAAAAAAAAAAAAAAAAAAAAAACAGATAATGGCATCACCTGAGCTTTGTAGTGTGACAGTATTATTACATATATATATTAGATATACATATGCACACAAATATATATATATATATATATATACTTGTGACATTCTGATACAAATATATTTAACCAAGATATTAAATTTCTACAAATTAGTCTCATAAAAGTGTGGTGGATAAATGATAATCTTGTATAATTTAATAAAAATCATAATTCTGAAATCATTCATCTTACTTTTTTCTTCATAAACTGATTCTTCCTAAATTGTCAATGTTTTAAATTGATACATTGCTTTTCTTCATTAGTTGGTGACTTAAATGTGTCCATGAATGGCATGTTCAACCCAGTGCTCTCCAGGTGATTCAAACCATTCACCTCCAATGCTTGTCTTTTCCTCTATTTCAGCAACTGTTACCATCACACTTTGGCTCTTGTCAACATGTATAATTGGAGAGCGAATAACCAAACATTTCACTCGGAATACCAAGTACTCTCTTTTCAACTTGCTAATTTATTTTTTTCTTCAGCAAAAACACCACCTATTTGGGTGGTCTCTTTGGTCCTTTCCTACTTAGATATCATGGTACATCATTTCAGTAACCCTCTTGCAAAACTAAACTCACTTGCCTTAATTTTTAATTGAACAGATCTACCTGAACCCCTGCCCTGAATGAACCTAACCATCTGTTTTCTCTGAGCCTGCACTGATTATTCCAAAAGCACTGGAAAATGTCTCATTAGACAATATATTAATTCCACTGTGAAATGAGTGGTAACAATTTTTTTTTTTAGATTTTATTTATTTATTCATGAGAGACACAGAGACAGAGAGAGGCAGAGACAAAGGCAGAGGGAGAAGTAGGCTCCATGCAGGGAGCCCGATGTGGGACTTGATCCTGGGTCTCCAGGATCACACCCTAGGCCGAAGGCAGGTGCTAAATCGCTGAGCCACCCAGAGATCACCTGAGTGGTAGCAATTTCAAATGAGCCTCAGTACAGCTATATCTCTCTGATTCTCTGAGAACTCACTTTTGGATCCCCCACAGTTACCTCGAAACTTCTCTACTATTTTTTTTCCAAACATTGGACTAAGTTTATCCTGTTTACGCTAAGTGACCTTGACTTCTATTTAAGACAAATTAAAACCATCAAATGCAAACTTCCTAATTTTATTTATATAAAACATTTCAATCTACCCCTATCTGTACATATACTTTCTTCACTTTATACTCTTAAGAAGATAACCTGCCTCTCCTCCTTCCTAAGGCTAATATGTCTACCTCTGTTTTGGACTCCATCTTCTCTCAACTTTAAAAACTGTAAGTAATCAATTATCATTTTAAAATTATTTGAACTTCCCTCTCAATGTATCATTCCCGTTGTTTTAAAATGCTCAATAGTTACAAAAAAAATCTTAACCCTTCATTTCCAGTCAGTTACCACCCCATGATTGTCCTCTTGAAAACCCTTACACCCCCATTATTCTTCAATGACTCTCTCATATCACAGACAAGTGTTCAATTATTTTCTATATGCAGAAGACTAAACAATTAATATACTAGCTTCAGACAGCATTTCTGATTCTCTGTCATATTTATTCCATGGATTCCATGACTTATTGACTTATAATCTTTATCCTAACATACTAGGACAGCATATATTGTTTTCTCTTCATTTACAATTTTGTCTCATATCTTGGACAAACCTATTCCATTCTGACTGGATATTACAAGCAGTCCCACAAAACATAATTTTGGTCACTTTCTGGTAATTTCCTTCCTGTCTTTACCCAGCCTTTCTAACATTTACCTCTGGATACAGCCATGTGAATTCACCTAGGACAAGGAACATGTAAAACAAAAAAAATTTAATAAATATTAATATCTTATTAGCTACTGCTAGGAAAACAACAGTAATAGAATACAAAGTAGTATGATAAGAAGAGAGGGATAGGAGGTAAGATCAAACCTTTGAAAAGCTTGACAAGGGAAAACAAGAGAGAAGGCTATGAGCCAAGAAAAATGAAAGAAGTAGCAAGTACCTATAGCATCTTATTTTATTTTATTTTATTTTATTTTATTTATTTTTTATTTTATTTTTTTTATTTATTTTTTTTATTGGTGTTCAATTTACTAACATACAGAATAACACCCAGTGCCCGTCAATCTTATTTTATTTTAGAAAGGAGTTGTCATATAACAAAACTTGGCTTTTTTTTTTTAATGAAAACTCTCCTTTTAACCAGTAGGTACCCATCAGAATGGTAAAATCCAGAATATTAACAGCACCAAATGCTGACAAGAATATGCATCAGGGGATCCCTGGATGGCTCAGTGGTTTAGCACCTGCCTTCGGCCCAGGGTGTGATCCTGGAGACCCTGGATCGAGTCACACGTCGGGCTCCCTGCATGGAGCCTGCTTCTCCCTCTGCCTGTGTCTCTGCCTCTCTCTCTCTCTAATAAATAAATAAAATCTTAAAAAAATTAAATTAAAACAAAAAAGAATGTGCAGCAACAGAGACTCTCATTCATTGCTGATGGGAATGCAAAATGGTACAGCCACTGTGGAAGACAGGTTGGTGGATTCTTAAAAAATGGAACACACTCTTATCATATGATCTAGTAATCATGTTCTTTAATACCCAATCAAATGTTTTGATGTCTGTAGCAACTTAACTTATAGTTGCCAAAACCTGCAAGGAACCAAGATGTTCTTTAGGTGAATGGTTAAATTGGTATATCCCCGCAATGGAATATTATTCAGCACAAAAAATAATCTATCATGCCATGAAAAGATATGGAAAAATCTTAAATACATATTACCATGTGAAAGAAGTCATCTGAATAGGCCACATATTCTGATTCAAGTGTATGACATTCTAGAAAGGGCAAAATTATAGAGATCATTAAAAGATCAATGGTGGCCAGGGATTAGGGTAAGGGCCGGGATAAACAAGCAAAACACAGGAGATGTTTAAGGTAGTGAAAATACTCTGTATGAGACTACTGATGGACATATCAGGCTATACATTTGTCCAAACCCCTTAAAATATACAAAAGCAAGAGTGAACCCTAATGTAAACTATGGATGTTAACTATTGACAATGGTGATGTGTCAGTGTGGGTTCATCCCATGCAACAAATATATCACTCTGATGGGATGCTGATAGTAGGGGATGCTGTGACTGTACGTGGGCAGGAGTATATGGGAAATCTCTGTGCCTTCCTCTCAGTTTTGCTGTGAACGTAAAACTCTCTCTCAAAAAATCATCTTTGGGTACCGGGATGGCTCAGTCAGTTAAGCATTTGACTCTTGATACTGGCTCAGGACATGATCTCAGGGTTGTGAGACTGAGCTCTACATTGGGCTGATGCTCAGTGTGGAGTCTGCTTGTCTCTCTCTCCTCTAACCCCTCCCTGCACTCGAGTGCTTGCACTCTTTCTCTCTAAAATAAATAAGTAAATAAATAGATAGATAAATAAATAAATAAATAAATAAATAAATAATCAAATTTTTGGAAATTTAAAAATTAAAAAAATAAAGTCTTAAAACACAAACAGTAAAACTCACCCTTTAGACATAGGTTTACCACATGACCCTATTCCAAAACATTTTTGTTCTCCTTGCTGCATCCCCTTCACAAACCATCTAGGAGAAGAGAGCGGGTTGTTTTCTCTCTTAACCTCTTTCTGGAAATACCCCATCATCCATATTAAAGCTTTTACCTATTGACAAGTTCCAAATAGCTACAGTAGACTTCATACAAAAATATAATTCCAATGTTACAAAAGAGAAAACCAAACCAAAAGGTTTTTTTTTTTTAAGATTTTTTTTTTTTTAAGTAATTCTACACATCCAATATGGAGCTCAAATTCACAACCTGGAGATCAAGAGTCACATGTTCTACTGACTGAGCCACCAGGTGCTCCCAAACCAAAAGTTATAATTTGTTGTACAGTCAAGGTTACTGAGCTTATAATGTTGTGGAGAGAAAGTTTTCAAAGCATTATCTGGTGACAGATGGCATGATTTTACTATTTCCTAATGCTGTTATGGTTAGTCATAACAATTGCATTAAACAAATTGCTGGGGTCAAAAGGGAAGAGGGAAGCTAAATTTATTAAAGCATATCCTAACAGACTAATGTAGTGTGTTGAAAATAGACCACAAACTAGCTAATTATGCCATCCAAATGAGTGAGCTGAAGTTTTCTGGGAATAGGTAACATGTTACCAGTAGGGTTAGTCCTTCGCAGAAAATTAAGAGTTGCTCTTCCAGCAAAGACATAGTTGGTCCACAAATAAGAAGACTAAAAGAAAATAAGTGATTTTGTTAAATAGCAATTAAACATATTGGTTTAGAGCAACATAATGAAAAACAGCTCTTGTCAAGCAAAAGATATATGAGGGGTGGTGGATAAGGACTAGAAGAATTCTTTGGCTACAAAATGCCAGAAATAGAGAATAAAATGAACAAAATCTTCAATTTAAAAAGTAAACTCTTTTATTGCATTAAGATATAACTTAGTAAATACAACATGAAAATAAGATATTTCCTTAAAAACCCTAGGACAATGCACTGAAATATATTGGTTCAAATGCTTTCTAAATTTATCAGACTAGGCTATGTAGAAGTTCAACAAGGACAAAATTTGCTAAATGTTGATAAGTTATTTTACAGGATGACCATTTTTAGGATTATTTAAATGAATGAAAATACAAATGTACCCTGTTAAATAAACTTTGCATATTTTATCATTATTTAATTAACAGGTTTTCCAAACATCTGAGAATAAAATCAAGCAATTCATTCTGACACTTTTTCTTATTTTCGTAAGTTGTGTTTCATACAGTGTCTTACGATATGTTGATATTTATTTATTTATTTATTTATTTATTTATTTATTTATAGATTTTATTTATTTATTTATTCATGAGAGAGAGAGAGAGAGAGAGAGAGGCAAAGACATAGGCAGAGGGAGAAGCAGGGTCCATGCAGGGAGCCAGAGTGAGACTCTATCCCGATCCCGGGTCTCCAGGATCGTGCCCTGCGCAGAAGGTGGAGCTAAACTGCTGAGCCACCCGCTCTGCCCTGTTGATAGATATTTATATAAACACCACACACTCATGCACACATATGGTATGCATGTATGCAGTAGGATTTCATGGTAAAACAACTATCAAAACTAATGTATGGTTATCCTGTTTTTGATGTGCACAATAAAAATGATCAATGTAAGAGCTCAAAGAAGTTCTATTATAGAAGTATAGTGCTAATAGTGCTATAACTTTGTTTAGGTTATCAGTTATCAAATTATCTTGAATACAGAGCTTTTGTCACTAGCACACATTTACATTTTGCATGCTATAATGACTTTTGGAAGATAATTAGTGAAACAAGTCTATTTGTACGCTTCTTAAAGTTTGAGCTTTAAAAGAATATGGTTAAAAAATATTCATAAATGAATCTTTTTCTAGAATTTTTTTGGGAGAAAAATAAAATTGACATCCACTACATGGCATAGACTCTGAGAATGGTACAAGGTTGCTTCCCAAAGTAGCTAACGAGCTTCTATAGGCTCCAGGTTTGGTACTAAATACATACATACCATATGTAGGAAAAAGATTTTAGAGATTTTTTTCCATATGTAGGAAGATTTTTTTCCATATGTAGGAAAAATCACAGCAGATCATGAAAAGCGACTAAAATTTTTATCTTGCGGAATCAATAATTTATTATTTTTAAAGATTTATTTATGTATTCATGAGAGACAGAGAGGCAGAGACATAGGCAGAGCCAAAGGCAGCTGCCCAACCACTCAGCCCCCCAGGCATCCCTAATCAATCATTTCTAATACCTGTTAATTATTATATGTTTTCATTATGGATTGATTGAATGTTTGTATCCTCCTTCCCTCAAATTTATATGTTGAAGCCCTAACCTCCAATGTAATGATAGGAGGTGGAGCCTTTAGGAAGTAATTAGGTTTAGATGAGCTCCTGAAAAGTAGGGTCCTCATGATGGGATTAGTATCCTTATAAGAAGGAAACAGAGAGCTTGCCCTTTTTCCTATATGGCAGTTTGAGTGCTTAATAGGAAATCACTCATTTGTAAACCAAGAAGCAGGTCCTCACCAGAATTTGACCATACTGTCACCCACATATTTGACTATTCGCACTCCAAAGTGGGAAATAAATCTCTGTTTAAGCCATTCAGTCAATGGTATTTTGTTATAGCAGCGCCAACTAAGACTGTTTTCATCTGCCTTTATTGAAGACAATTTCTCTGCCTTACAGCCAGCTGTTTTCATCAATTCCCTATTTATATGTGAAATTGCTAATTAAAGGTCATATTAATAATCCTCATTGTCCATAGATACTCATTTGACTCTTCACAGGATAGAAAATGTTGGAAAGAAGGAATAACATGGATAAAAAGTTAATCATGTCACAACTGAATGAAAATGTTACCACTTTAGAACTTTATATTGGGTGCTTGTTTTCCCCCGAAGTTCCAAACTTATTTTAGGTTTCTGTCTCTTTGATATTTGATATAATAGATCTTTCTTTCTTTCTTTCTTTTTGATTTTTCTTTAAGAGAGAGACACATTTCAACAAAAATAATTCATTGTCCTTGGCTTATTTTGTTGTCCTGAGAAATAGACTTTTTTTTTTTTTTAAACTCATTATGTTTCACAAACAAAAAAGTAAGGGCAAATTCCAACAGGATGTTCACAGTTCAAAATATTGAATCATACAAATACTAGGATGCAAAATAGAGAACAATTCAAGGGCCGTGTGCACTGTACAAAAGTCCACATGATAAATTATCTCAAAAGATATACCACTATAGGGGCACCTGGGTGGTTAAATGGTTGAACGTCTGCCTTTGGCTCAGGTCATGATTCTAGTGTCCTGGGATCAAGGTGCGCAATGGGCTTCCTGCACAAAGTCTGCTTCTCCCTCCACCTATGTCTCTGCCCCAATCTCTCTCTCTCTATGTCTCTCATGAATAAATAAATAAAATTTAGAAAATAAATACCACCATAAGGACTGGAAATTTCAAGTTAGCACATAGCTTTAAAAGGTGTCATTAAATGTATTAATACAGAATGTCTCAGGACACCTAGGTGACTTAGTTGGTTGAGTATCCAACTTGATTTTGGCTCAGGTCATGACCTCAGAGTCCTGAGATCAAGCACTGTGGCAGGCTCCACCCTCAGCCGGAAGTTTGCTTAAGATTCTCCTTCTCCCTTCTCTCTGTCCCCCCACCCCTCACCCCCCCGACCTGCATTCTCTTTCAAAAAAAAAAAAAAAAAAACAAAACTCAATTTCAGTCAACCAACCCTGGGAATTTTTTTTTAAACCCTGAGAATTTTTTAAAGCTCTGCTTCAAAAATATAGGACCAAAATGTTCAAAACTTTGAATGTATGTTTTAAAAAAAAATCACTCTGAACCAAAAATAGTTAAAAATCTATCAGAAAAAAAAGTGTTCATTTATAAACTTGCAAAACATTTATTTATTACAGAAACTTAATGTGTTTATGTTTAAACATGGAACATTTCTATTCACACTGATACTTCTCAAGAGAGATAAGCTCAATAAGAATGCAAACCATTGAATCTGAGAGAACTGTTTGGCATCTGTATCTTAGTAAAATAAGAAAAATAAAGTCCAGTGATACAAAATCCTTACATCTAATAAATGTAAAATACAAAAATTGGATTTGGTGGTTAGAAATTCTTTCTTTTATTCTATTTGGTTAGAAATAAGTAACAGTGTTAGAAGCTACATGAGTTTGGCAATTAGGATGCATTGACTACAAATAACAGAACACTGAGATTTAAATAGCCTTAACTGGACACTATTCAAAAATCTACTTATTCATTTAACAAGAATCTCTCAGATGGACAGGAAAGAATCCTTTCAGGGTTGGTTTGTTCAGTGATATAAGAAAATTAATAACTCAGTGTATTCCCATATCTCTGTTCTACCCTCATTGCCCACAGTTATTGGCCTTGCCCTTTGGCTTACCCATAGTTCCAGACGTCATACTGAGGCTTGGTAATGATTACCACCATCAAAAGAGAGAAACTCCATATTTTCATCTTAAAGAGTGAAGAAATCTTTTCTGACTGTTCTCTCAAAAGATTTCCTTTCACCTAAGCTTGGCTAGAATTAAATCTCATGACTGGCTTAGACAAATTAGGATTCACTTGCTGGTACTAGAGATGGGACAGAGTGCAGAGGAGGATGGAAATCAGAACAAAATCAACTCTTGGAAAGATGTCAGGGATGGAAAGATGGGTTTTTAAGGGCCACCCCAAGTGTATATTATCTAATGTTTTAAAATAATATAGTTTGGGGATCCCTGGGTGGCGCAGCGGTTTAGCGCCTGCCTTTGGCCCAGGGCGCGATCCTGAAGACCCGGGATCGAATCCCACGTCGGGCTCCCGGTGCATGGAGCCTGCTTCTCCCTCTGCCTATGTCTCTGCCTCTCTCTCTCTCTCTCTCTCTCTCTCTCTCTCTCTGTCCCTGTGTGTGACTATCATAAATAAATAAAAATTTTAAAAAATAATATAGTTTTCTAGAATGGTTTGCATTATAATTATAAAAATAATTATCTAGATGAAATAAATACACTCATTAGAAAAGCCCTTACTGGTTTTCTACATTTGCCAAGACTCTGCTAGAAACTAGGAATAAAATGTTATTGTGATTCTTAGTGGTATAAATGTTACAAATATCATTACAATATAATTTTGCTACTTAGACTTTAATTATCTTGCTTAGAGTTTATAGTCCTTTGAAAATTAATTAAAACAAATCACATTATAAGGAGAGTATCTCTTTTCCTGGTCCTGAAACACTTCATGCAGAGGATTCCTATAAAAAGGGCACTGTGATTTAGTGGACAATGTCACCAAGTTAAACTGTTCACTACCTAAAACAGAAAGTCTTATATCCTTGTTTTACAAAATACACTTCAACTAGGCCAGTGGTACAACAGCAAATGACAATTCACACACATACGCACATACACACCCTTCTAAAGAGAACCAAAACAACACGGACAGGCAGGCTGAACAGATGTCAAACATTCTTGTTTCCTAAATAAGTAGTAGAGTAGTAATAGGCCCTAATAAGATTAGAAAATATTGAAGTAGAGTTAAGCAAAGCAATTGTCTTTTCTTAAAGATTTCTTAGGGCCTTTAATGTGCTAATATGCATTAATAAAAATAGCTAGTATTAATTAGGAATTTACTGAATACTACTGACCGGCTACAGTGCTTTAAATTTTTTTATTTAATCAACAAAATAATCCTATGAGATAAGTACTTAAGGCACATTCATTTTTTTAATTTTCTTTTTTAAATTTTGCTTATTTATTCATGAGAGATACACACAGAGAGGCAGAGACACAGGCAGAGAGAAAGGCAGGCTCCATGCAGGGAGCCTGATGCAGGACTTGATCCTGGGACTCCAGGATCATGCCTTGAGCCAAAGGCAGATGCTTAACCACTGAGCCACCAGGGATCCCAAGGCACATTCATTTTAAGACAAGTAACCTGAACCCATCTAGAAGCTGAGCTAGAGAAAAAGTTCAGGAGGAGGCAGGTAGACTTTTCCTGTAATTAATTTAAAAACCTATTCAGTTTTTAGGATTTTTTCTAAAGCTGAAAGGAGGGCCTTCTATGAATCAGATTAAAATTTCCCTCAGAAAAGCAACTCTGAGTTTGTTCTAGCACATAGAGCCTGACAAAATAATTGTAACCTAAATCACTGTTAAGAAGATGGACTCATTACAAAAAGATCAAAACTCTTAGTAAAGTATTGCCCACAACATGTAAGCAATATGAACAATGTGATGCCCGACTGAACAAAATTATACATCCTTAAGTTATTAAATATTTGGCATCTTATATTGGATAGTCAGATACAAGTCCATTAAATGATACGTGTCTGCAAAAGTGACCTTGATTTCTGGAGTAACGGACATGTTTTTGAGAGTTAAGATTCTTATTTTTAATATAAACTTTTACTAAGCATGTTTACAGCCGTCTGTAACAGCTGTAAAACAGCCGTTTTGATAAACTAACAAAAAAAAGTAACTTGCATATAGAAATGATGAATTGTAGAACTATTAAAATAAGCATAAACAAATCAGAATATGCTTTGGCTTATTTGCAGTACTGTAGTAATGAGGTAGGTATTATAATTTTACAATATAATTTACCATAAGGAACTTGTTAATATAGAAATGACACTTAAGATCTTATACCCCTGAAGTCTAAATGTAGTGGTCCTGCATCTGAAAAAAAAAAAAAAAAAAAAGACGAAAGATCAAGGCGATATGAAAGATGCCCTGTATAGTAAATAGTTACTATTTGTTCTTATAAGGGCTCTTGGGGAAAAAAAAAAAAAGCAAAAAGTGATAAAAGCATAATCACATAGTTGTTCACAGAACTAAAAGTAAAGTAAAAAGAATATTAAGGACTACGATATCCCTCCCAGCTTTATAAAAGTATACATTACTTCATAGAATTAAAAAGCTTTACAGTTGGATTGGATGCTTTGCTATTGATCATATAATATTCAATATGTTGACATTTGCAGTACTGAATTTTAGAGGAATAAAATAGGCTGTCTTCATATGAGTTAGAACTACTAAAGTGTCAAATAACAAGGATGTATTTAAAACAGATTTTTTTTGTTAGTTTTAATCTTGAAAGTAGCAATGAACTGTGCCTTGGAGCATTTAATAATATTTAATCTGTAGAAACATGGCAAATGGTAAATCCTTGCATAGCTTGGAAGGAACATATGCTTTACAAGAGATAAGTGTAAATATGTATATTCTGAGTTGTATTTCATTTTTAATCTCAAGTTCTTTAGGGTGAACTGCATTTTGAATTTTAAGCATTTTGTTTAGCTTATTGCAGTAAATTCTCATGCTTTCACAATTATTGCTTCTTATAGGCATTTTTTGGCAAGGGAAAAAATACCAATTCTTACTATCACATTAAATTGCCTGATGAAAAATTGTCAACTTTTGTTGCTTCACTTCTTCCTTTCACATTTGCTTCTTCAAAACAAGAAATGTTTGACGTTTGTCCCATATCAGTCTGTTTTACACCAAACTATTCTATGTTAATCTCTGCTATATAAATTGGAATATGGTACTTCCAGTGCATGGGATACTCTACGTTGCATGCTTTGATAATGCCACATTGTGAATATATTACTGGGGCTTCAAACTATATTAAGAGATTTCTGTCTTTCGGAGTATTTTCTATAGGAATCTTTCTGATGTTATTTTAAGATGATAATTTGCATGGTTCTATAAACACCATGTAGTATACTGAGAAATTTTGTATTTATAAATATGAATTTTTTGCTCTCTCTTGAGAAGTCTGAATGGCAGTTATTTGATACTGAAACTGGGTCATCAGTAGCTAACTAGTAGCTAACTAGGTCATCATCTGACCTCCAGTTTGTCAGAAAATAAGTTTAAAAATCAATCTGAATATGGTGTAAATATATTCATAGCTCCAAACTTAGAACTTTTTCCTCGTGAAAGGAAACTAGTAAGCAAATAAATATTTTTGTAGGGAAAAGCACATTTCTGTTGCCACTGTTCTGTGCATTTACATGTATTTTGGCAAAGTGAAATACAATTCTGTTGACCTTTTGCAACTTCGCCTAAACATGAACTTTCTTAACAGTTACTTTAAACATTGTATATAGATTTCTTTGAAAGTGTGTTAGATTCAAGGATCTGATCTGGAGAGTAAAATATAATCACCTGCAGCATAAGGTCACCTTGATCTTTGAATGGAAACAACCTATGATGTAACTGAGGCAATATAAAACAAAGGCTAAGTTGGAATGATTACCTGACCGCCCCCCCAGCTCTAATACTTTGGTAAACTATTAATTTTCTCTAGTTTTCCCCACCAAAGTTCAGTGTGTATTTGGAGATAGAAGGCAAGTTATAACTCTTTCAACTGATGGGGGGAAAAAAAGAGCTTTCCATGGGGTGGAAAATTTCATATAAGTTTGGTCAAGAAAAAAAAAAAAATGTCACATATACCGTCTCCATTTATCTGATGACCCATTATGGAATATTGGCTATAATCAATAGTTATGGTTTATTTAGGGTTGTTAAATGTTAAATGCCCTAAATACACCATAACTATTGATTATACATTTTGCCTTGTGGGATTCTGGTGGAAGGGTACCTCAAAGAGATAAATAGTGATTCTTGAGAGATTTCGAGGAACTGAGAGAGGCTCATGTGACTTTGGCAGAAGAAAGATGTGCTCTCTAAAACTCTGTGGATAGGAGATTTAAGGAATGAAACAGATGAACATAAGGGAAGGGAACGAAAAATAAAATGAGATAAAAACTGAGAGGGAGACAAACCCTAAGAGACTCTTAACTCTAGGAAACAAACTGAGGGCTGCTGGAGGGGAGGGAGTGAGGGAGATGGGGTAACTGGGTGATGGTATTAAGGAGGGCCCTTGATATAATGAACGTTGGGCATTATATGCGACTGATGAGTCACTAAATTCTACCTCTGAAACTAATAATACACTACAGGTTAACTAAATGGAATTTAAATAAATTTTAAAACATTTAAAAACAAAAAAAATGAAAAAAAAAGAAAAACTCCATGAAAAGGAGAAATACTACATTGTTAAGCATCCACATTGATTTATTGACTTTTTAATTGAGTTGCTTCTTCCCGGGATAGTCTCTGGGCTTAGAGACTATGGTAACAGAAAACAACCAGTATGGTTAGCAGTTCTCCAGAACACATTGAGGCCAACTAACAAATAAGATGGCCAATTCTTCTAGGCACTAATGGTCTGATCATTCAATCAGGTCACACCGTCCTAGCAATGAAGACGCTGCACAGCTAGGTTCTGGACTCTCAGCCCAGCACTGCTGTCCCCCACTACTTCATCCCCCCTCAAGGTCGGTCTGGAAAGAGGTAGAAGTGAGTTGTATGATTTCAGTACGTCTCCTCACAGGACAGTGATGTCAGTTTGTGAGAGCACACAAGCTGCTCCAGCCCAGAATATTGACCCTGGTGCCGAGCACTGTGTCTCCCAGCCAAGTAATGGAGAGTAACTCCCAGGTTTGGCTCTGAAAGCCCCAATCCTAGGGAACCCCTCAGTCTAGACAACCGTGCCTACCTATCAGCCCTGACCTGTATGCTAAATTCTAGCCCTGCATTTCCAATTAATTGTCTTTTGTACCTTTTGACCTAACTTCTCAAGCAGCATTTCATACTCAACAATCCGCAACTTATTAGGATAATAGCTATCATAGATGTTTAGCGTGCCCTAAAAGCCAACCATTATTATTAACACTTTAATAATATTGACTTCTTCAATGCTTAGAGTTTCAAAACAGTCTTCTGAGTACTTATTCTGTGTCAAAGATAAGAAAATGAGGAACAGAGAGAAAAATAACTTACTGGTCACATGGCTGGTAAATAGAGTGGTAATTAAAGTCTGGCTCCAGGATCCTCAGACTTAGCCATCTCCTGGGACTGTTTGTTGTAACCACCTTTAACAACAATAAACTCTTTTAGGTTTTAATAACAACAATAATGATAATAGTAATAATGATACATCTCAACTACTTGGGCTCAAAAATCTCAGATTTTTGTTTACTTCTTCCTCTGCTGATTCTACTTTCATAATGTCTCTTCTCTCTGTTCTCCTTTTTCTATTACAACTATTTTTAGTCTAACTCAGGCCTTTATTTCTACCTGCTAGGACAAATATAATATTCTCCTGTGGAGATATTTCCATTACAACACATACAAATATGGTGTATTATTATAATAGTATGACATTATTTGAATGTAGCACAGTTTATATGCAATGTGTCTATACTTTGTATTATTTAACTTTTTAATCTTTGCCAACATGGCATTAGGAAAACTGGACACTTCGATATATGTTACAAATATTTTGCAGCTTTTGTGACTTTTGACTTTTAAAAACACATTTTGCCATTCAAGAGTTTTGACTTTCTAATTGATCATTTTTTTTTCCTCGGTGGCTTCTTTGTTTTCTAATAGGCATAAAGAGTTATTATTTACCCAAGATTATGAAAAAAATACCTCTATTTTCTTCTGTTACATCTGTCATTTTCTGTTTATATGTGTATATTAGGTTTTTAAAAGATTTTGCTTATTTATTTGAGAGATAGAGTGAGCAAAAAAGAGAGAAGGAGCAGGGTGAGGGGCAGAGGGAGAAGCAGACTTCCTGCTGAGCAGGGAGCCTGCCATAGGATTTGATCCCAGGACTCTGATCATGACCTGAGCCGAAGGCAGCTGCTTAATGTACTGAGCCACCCAGGCGCCCCGTATATGAGTTTTTATATGTTTGTGTGAGTGTTTATTATAGTTATTATTTGCTTTTATATTGTTAGTTTGTTTTACATCTAAACCTTTGCTCCATCTAGAATTTATTCTTGTAAAAGGCAGACAGAGTAGGCTCTTTTTCCCTCCCTCAAATGCTTTATATTGAAATACTTCCTTCACTGATTTGAAATATACCCTTTAAAATAAAGAATTTTTAGTTATTCCCAATTTTCTCGGGTTTTCCTGTTGTCTACTTATGTTGATTTCAAATAACACATTTCCCCCTTCTCTTTCTAAAATATGTCCTTTTTTTTTTTTTTGCTTAATTTCACTATCGTCTACACCCAGAATACAGTAATATATAAGGTGACAGTAGAACGCCTTATCTTGTTCTTAATTTTGAAAAAAAAAATATTTATTTTAGAGAGAGGAAGAGAAAGAAAGAGATGTAGAGGAGGGGCAGAAGGAGAAGGAGAGTGAATCCTAAGCAGACTCCACACTGAGCATGGAACCCTACATGGGGCTTGATCCCAGGACCCTGAGATCATGACCTGAGCCGAAACCAAGAGTCAGATGCTTAAGTGACTGTGCCATTTAGTTGCCCTTTGTTCCTAATTTTAATGACTGTTTCTAATTTCATCATTAGGTTTTATATCTATATTTTAAATTTAATCAGATTTTTAAAAACAAATAATGTGCTGTAAACTTGTTACATGTTTTTGTCAGCATATTTGAAATTATCAGTTTTTCTCATTCGACATATTAATATGGTGAATTGTATTAATGTTTTGCTAACCTCAAACCATGTGGGCATTTGTAGAATCACCTTGCTTGGTAGTGTTCTGTATTTCTTTTAATAAACTACTTGAGTCTATTTGTAAATATTGTATTTTGCCTTAGCATCAGTACATCAATATTTCCAACAGAAACTGGTCTACAGTTGATTTTTATATTTATAATAAATGTATTTATAAAATTTTAACACCAATTTTAGAATACACCTTATAAAAAGTGTCTGTAGGCTTTCTTTCTCTAGGTTATGTAACAGTTTAAACCTTTGCAACTTGGTATCTCGCTTAAATAACACTATTAGCATCACATGGGAGCTTGCTAGACTCTTAGATCTTAACAAAACCGAAGCAGAATCTGCATTTTAATAACATCTCCAGGTATTTTGTAAGTTTGAGAAGACTAGTATTAATAATATAGGATTTATAAGTCTTTGAAGGCTTAGTAGAATTCACCTGAGAAAATGCCCAGGCGTTCCATGTGTGTTTATATTGAGAGGGGAAGTGGCAACTGTTTGGCAACTTTTCTCATTTTTTAAACCTACAGTTTATCTGTTTATTTTAACCATTCCACAGTCAGTGCCTAATTTATCTTTTCCTACAAAACTAAAAATCAAGATGTGCATAAATTTAAGTATTCTCTTTTAGTTATCTTAATGTTTTGCTAATGATTTCCTTTATCATTATAAGTTTTGTGCATCTGGGATTTTCCCTTTATTCAAGGTTATGTTACTTGTTTATCTATTTTCAAAGAAGACTTGTATGTTGGTTAGTTTGATGGTTTTCTTGTTCATCAATTTCTGTGTACATATTTTATTTCTTCCTTTAAGGTTTAATAAGGTTGAAGTTTTTAATAAAGTTAAACCTTTAAGGTTTCCTGACCTTAATTAGTCTTTTTCCTAATTTAAGATTATAATAGCTAATTTATGCTTTTTCTTTTTCTTTCTTTTTTTTTTTTTTGCTTTTTCTTTTCTGTTTACCATCTTCCCCTTTGCACAGACTTTACTTAATCCTTCAGTGAAAATCTGTCATCTTTTCCTTACCATTTTTCCCTTAGCAATCCTTTAAATTCTGATTTTTCCTTTGATTCAGTTTGTGGGAAAGGAAAAAGAAAATGATTTCTCCTTTCAAATTGATGGGCCTGGATTTGGAGTGGTTCATTTTGGTTATCTATACCTAGCTTTCCTGCATTTTGATCAAAGAGTGTAGTCTATTCTATTTCAATAATTTGGAATTTAAGATAATCTCCTTTAGGACTAACATTTGGTCAATGTCTCATGGGAACTTGAAAAGACATTTTCTTTTCTCTTAGGATACAGTTTAATGTCTGTACTAGGTTTATTTTATAGTATTTGTATCTTTATTATTTATTTAGTTTATTCATCTTGCATTGAGAAGAGCCAAAAAAGTTAAGGATAAATACACTTCTATGCAGATTGAGTACTCTTTTATTTTTTATATGTGTTTCCTGCAGCTTTTGCTCTATTGGTTTTGAATCAGTTATTCTGTGTAAAATATTGAAGTCAAAGAGTTTGGATTGTACTTTTGTATTATACCATAAAATCAACCTATACATATATTCATAGCCCAATCACTGCTTTTTTATTGTTTATTTTTGACATTTGCTTCATTGTTTTTAGTTATATTTTCACTTTTACCTGGGTATTACAATATAAATTTGTTTTAGATTCATGTTATATAAGGATGGTTGAGTTTCACATATATCCTGGTAAGAAATGGATAGTTCACTCACACACACACACACACACACACACACACACATATATATATAAAATCTGACAATATTTTTATTTGCTAAATTAATTCATCTAAGGTATAGTAATAAAATAGATACATTAATAATATAATAGATATATTACATTAGTAATATGGTAAACATATTACATTTTGTCTTAATAATCTTAGGGTAGGTTAGATTATTTTCTGTTTTGATAATATGTGTTTCTATCATTTGTCATATCATTCATAGGTTCTTTGGTTTTAGTTTATACATATTTTCTCTCTCATACTTTGATGGTTTATAACAGTATTTTTTTTCTTATGAAAAACTTTTAATAAAATATATTTAAATTTCTATGTTTCCTTTATTATAATAGAAAATAATATATATCCTGTTTTTTCATCTACTTATTTCTTCATGCTTTGACTTCCTGATTTTTGTATGTTTATATTTTCATATAGGTAAGGTTTTTAAATATTTTCTGCTATCTTAACCCCTGGTAAATTTCAGGACATATTTACCTATTTAAATAGGTTTAGTACCTTTCCCTTCCCAAACTCTTCATTTTGATATATTTCTCAGCAGAATTTCATTATTCACTCAATCATGTAAAAGGAGTTTATAGGTGTAACAATTTTTTTTTATCTTAGCATGTTTGGAATTGCTTTTCTCTTGCTCTTTCACTTGAAGACAAATCTTATAAAATGTAGTACTTTGAAGGTTTTGTGGACCTTTGTCACTGTCCCCTACTATTCAATATTGAGGTGAATGGGTCTGAGATTAGCTTTCTCCTCCCAAATGTAACTTAGTAGTTTGCCAGAATGTCCAAAGGATATGAATATTGGAAGACAGGAGCATTGCCACAATCTCAAAACTGATAATTCTGTATCAATTCTTCTTATGAAACAGCGTGACTTTTAAGTCTGTTTAGAATGCCATACTTTATTTCAGAAGGAAAATAAAAACTTTTTACTAAAATAAAATTACAACTGATTTTATTTCAGTCTATCCTATTCTTACAGAAATGCAAGTTAGGCATACATTTTATATATTTGTGTTTATTCTATGTCAATTATTTTCTCTCTGATCATTTTTAGGTTTTCATTATCATTATCTTTTGATTTATTTTTATGAAGCCTATAATTTATGGCTCTGCGTGTTTTTAATAGTGTTTCTTCTCATTTAGTGGCCTTTATTTCACTAATTATTTCTCCTCCCATCCCTTCCTGCAATGGGCCATGTGTTCTTGCAAATTTTATTGTATTCGATGGCTCTATTTTTGAATTAATGATTATTATTTCCTTTTTCTTGTTATTAGCGTTAGGAATGGAAATAAAGTAAAAACATTTATTCCACCATTATAACCATTTTTTTTAAAGAAAACAAACACTTATCTTTTGTCAAAATATTGAAATTAAAAGATGAAAAATCAAAAAGAGAATTCCACTTCCATTGATGACTCTGTATCAGACTAACTCTCTCACCAAGAACAACAATGAAAGCTGGAAAAAAGAGAAAGGGAAAGAGGAGGGAGGGAGGGATAAAATGAAGAGAAAATGATGAGAATGGAAGGGAGATTTTATCTCATGCTTTATTGTTTTTATTCTCCTGTTTGCAAGTGTGACTGAGCATCTTCTATTAATTGGATACTCTGGTTTCTTCTTCTATGAATCGCTAGTATGTGTCTCTTGCTCATTTTTCCACTACTAATGCCTATAGAATATAAAAGTGCTTCGTGTTCTAGATTACTAATCATTTGTCAGTTGGAAGTGTTGCAAACAGGATCTCTCAGTCTGTATTGGTTATTTTATAACCTGTGGTATTGTTTTAATGAAAATAAGTTTTAGGTTATGATCTTAGACAAATATGTCTATCTTTTTTTATAGATTTTGTTCTTTACGTTTGTCAAAAAAAATCTGCTTCTACTCTTAGGTTATAATGATTCTATATTTCCCTATACTTTTTTTAAAAGATCTTATTTATTTATTCATGAGAGACACACACAGAGAGAGACAGAGAGAGGCAGAGACACAGGCAGAGGGAGAAGCAGGCTCCTCGCAGGGAGCCCGACATGGGACTTGATCCCAGGTCTCCAGGACCAGGCCCTAGACCGAAGGCAGGACCTGAACTGCTGAGCCATCCAGGGATCCCCTCCCTATATGTTTTTAAGCAAGCTTTACATCAACTTTGTTTGGAATTTATTTATTTTTTTACTTATTTATTTAAATTATTTTTGTATAGGATGAGAAATAGAGATTCAATTTTAACTTTTTTTCCTATGGATAACCAATTATCCTAATGCTATTTACTGAATAATACATTCTTTTCACATTGATCAGTGATGCCATCTCTAATAATTCAAGCTGCCATATATTCCTGGCTCTGGTTCTGAGCTCTCATGTGTATTCTATTGACCTAATCATTCTTCACTGCACCAAGTTCACACTGCTTTAAAAACAGTCTTCTTGCTTCCACTGTTGCTTTTGAGGATTCCAAAATGCTTATAATTCCTTTCCCTTTAATAATTCATTCAGCAAATAATAAGCACTTGCTACATGTCTGGAAATAGCTCAGGAGCTAGAGGAAGTGTATCAATGCCTAATGCAAATTTTCCTTGAGAAGCTTACATTCGATGGAATAATCAGATAATTAACAAATAAATGCATAATATTATGTTAAAGAGTGATAGATGATATATAAGAATTTAAACTAAAAAGATGAGAGAGCAACAATTGGCCATTTTAAATAGAACAACAGAGAAAGACTCTCTGGACAATGTTTGATTTAGGAACAATAAAGTGAGGAAACAAGCCATGAGATTGTCTGTAGCAGAGTATTTCAGACAGAAGGAAGCAAGTTCAAAGGCCCAGAGATGGAAATAAGTATCTTTTTGAAGCTGGTTTTGCTAGAGTGGAATAAACAAGTGGGAAGAAGGACAAAATGAGGACAGAGAGGGAGCCCGGATACCGTATATTACAGGGCTTTGTAGGCCATCGTAAGGCATTTGGATTATCTCAAGTGTGTCTGGGAGATTTTGGAGCAAGAGACTGATAAAATTAGTTATGTATGTGAATAACATTGCTCAGAATGCTGCGTAGAGACCTCTTATAGGAGAGCAAGATTTGAAGCTGGGGACATTTGGATGTCAAATAATCTAGCAACAGATGGTTTGGCTTAGACCAAGATGGTAGCAGTGGAGGTAGAGAGAAATTAGATTTGTGATATATATATTTAAAAGGAATATATATGACATTTGAGAGGATGTGAACTATGTGGAATACTATCGAAAAGGAGATGCTGTTTTCTGAGCAATGGTTAGTTTCATTTCTAAAATGAAAGAGGGACTGCTGGAGATAGAGGAAGTGGAAATGAGTTATTCTGGAGGCCTCTTAGGTTTGAGGTGTCTATTGGAAATTCAGGGGTAGACACTGAGCAGGGAGTTGGATATATGAGTTGGAGATTAGGAAGAAGGCTGGGACCGATAGATAAGGTCACCTAGATGTGAATTTAAAGAGCAGAAGAGAAGTGGGCTAGAACCCTGAGTCCTTCCAATGTTCCAAGGTAGGGAAGATGAAGCATATCCAGCCAAGGAAACTGACGGAGCCAATAAAGTCAGAGACGACCAAACAGACAGTTGTCTAGAAGCAGAGTCAAGAAACCTTCAAGGAATAGGTAGTAAAACCACCATGTCAGATGCACTTTAAATGTTGCTCTGATATCTTAGCTGAAGATGTGCTCCACTCTTACTGAGAGCAGAAATGAATAGCATCAAGTTAAGATGGAGATATTATATCTCTGGTAAGAAATTGTTTAGCCATTTTCCAACAAAACCTTCACTTAGGAGACTCCCTGGAATATATATCGTCAAGAGTCACAACTTTAGGAATTGCTGCACATCCCCTCTGTAATTCGCTTTGAGTAACTCCAAGATATAGAGAACCAAGTTTTTGAACAAAGCACTCCATTTGAAAGAATTGGTCTCTTTTCTGTTTAGAGGAAGGATTCGCTATCACTCCTTATTGCCTAAAACTAGTATTAATATTCCTTAGTTTTCCATCCAAGATGATCTGGCTCCTTCAACTTCTAACATCTTCATTTTAAAATATTTTCCCCCTATTGTTTATTATATACCCAGCCACAGGGATTTTTTAAAAATCAGTTGTAGTTCCATAAAACTAGTGTATTTCCTTCCAGAAATTATTTCATAATTTTGTTTTAAGAATTCAGTAAGTTCCAAAAAGCACACATGACATGACACGTAGTAAATCCTGTTTAGGTAAAGACTCCTCAGTTTTGTTTTCTCTTACTTTCCAATACCTTTTAGTACACATTCAATTACTGCTTCTCCCATGTAAGTTCTGTGCTTATGGGGAAATAAGTAAAACCCAGAAAGTCTCCCAGACAGCAGGTAACAGAGTTAGGAGGTCTGTGTAGCTCTAAATTTCATACTCTTTCAACTACTGAGAGTGAATATTACCCACTTACTTCATATTCATTACCTACTTCACATACTCTTTAATTCTTTTTTTTTTTTTAATTTTTATTTATTTGTGATAGTCACAGAGAGAGAGAGAGGCAGAGACACAGGCAGAGAGAGAAGCAGGCTCCATGCCGGGAGCCCGACGTGGGATTCCATCCCGGGTCTCCAGGATCACGCCCTGGGCCAAAGGCAGGCGCCAAACCGCTGCGCCACCCAGGGATCCCACTTCACACACTCTTAATGTCATTCTCTAATTTGTTTCTGGACCAGGAGAACTCATCTCCTTCAGAGACAAAAATTATGACTATTTTACCCCTGTCTCATCTTCCACTTAAAAGGAAAGTGAAATCCCTTTCACATAAAACATATACATAGATTAGGAAATAAATGACGGTTTCCTAGGTAAGGTCTTCCTAGAAAGTTCAGTAATTATTATTTTTTTTTTTGTCTTTGAGAAGTTACATAAACTTTACAGAAACCTTTCTCTGAATAAGAAGGGAAACATTTAATTAGACAAGGTACCTTACCCCAAATAATAAAAGCAGGAGTCAGCAAACAGGCTGATGACTAGACTGAGGAAATTTGAAAAAAAGTAAAAACAAAATAAGAGTACATGGTTTAAATAAATAATCCCAAACCTAGTCTGACAAGTGAAGGCTTGTCATGTAGAACTCAAACTTACCATAGCATCAAGTTTCAAAAACCGTCAGTCCCAGTGGTCTCATTCTATGGGGTTATCTTACACATAAATAACAAGTGCAGACCTGCTCACTCCTCATGAGCCCCAGCCTCACCTACATTGAATAACATACTCTCTCATTTAAAAGTATCTTTTAATTAATAGTTTCATTTTTTAAAAAAATTATTTATTTATTTATTTATTTATTTATTTATTTATTTATTTACTTACTTACTTACTTACTTACTTACTTACTTATTTGAGAGAGTGCAAGTGCCTGTGACCACGCAGGTGAGCAGGGGGGAGACAAGCAGACTCCCCATCAAGTGGGGTGCTCCACATGAGGTGATCCCAGGACCCTGAGATCATGACCTGAGCAGACCCGAGTCTGACGCTCAACTGACTGAGCCACCCAGATGCCCCTAATTAATAGTTTTATTTTGATTCAAATATAAATTATTATAAATAGCTTAGTCTTCTTACTATGACAACTTTTAATACAACTTTAAAAAGCACAATTCTCTTGTCACGTTGCTTACAATTGCCTGCAGTGATTAAACACACTAATTTGAGCCATCAGTAATGACAGTTGCATTTACAGTATTCATCTGACAGATTATTCTATTAATTCGTGGATTGTATTTGGTGTTCCAACTCAACAGGTAATACAAAGGTAATGTTGTAAAAGTAAAACAAATTTGCTGCTAGTATATTTTTAAGTGAAAGTCTCAGCGACTTCAATAGCCGCTTGTTTGTTCAAATAACTGCTTACATTGCTGACCTTTATTTCTTTAATTTCATGAAGCCATCATTAAATAGGGAGCAAAGACACCAACTGTTTATAATTAAATACATTTGGCCACATCTATTGTGAGGAGAAAAAAAATGTTTGTGAAATTATTGCACTAATAATTTCAGAAACTGAAGTTCTGATTTAATCCTGAGTTTTAGTTTGTATTAATGGAATGTTCCTTTTTTCTTGTTGACCTGAATTTGAGATTAAGAGTGAAAGTTTTTCTTAAACTTCAATTGATGAAACCTGGCACCACAGTGCTAAGCATAAAGAAGCCATTTTTGTTGAAAGAATAAATTTATAATCCGTATGTATATGTAAAATTTGACTGACGATGGTTGTGGCCAATGTACTTTTAAGGAGGACCAGTAGCAGGATGTAAGGGAATCTATTAGGACTAACATATGCATTTATTCCTCAGATTTACTGCAATGGGTTTAATATCTTGTGTACCTGTTCATTCTATACCAGCAATATGTAATTTTCTGGGTATTCTAAGTGTTTTTATAAAAAAAATTTAATTATTTTAATTAATTAAAATTTAATTAAATTAATCAATTGTTTTAATTTTTAAAAATGAATTGCTTTAAAAAGCCACTTATAGGGATCCCTGGGTGGCGCAGCGGTTTGGCGCCTGCCTTTGGCCCAGGGCGCGATCCTGGAGACCCGGGATCGAATCCCACGTCGGGCTCCCGGTGCATGGAGCCTGCTTCTCCCTCTGCCTGTGTCTCTGTGCCTCTCTCTCTCTCTGTGACTATCATAAATAAATAAAAATTAAAAAAAAAAAAAAGCCACTTATATCCTAAATCTAATATAACTAGGTTATATATTGGCTCTTCATTGTTATCTCAGAGATTTTTACTTTCTATATCTACATAAAAACTCTACAATGTTATTGGTAAAGTTTCATGATATAAAAGAAATTAAGATTTAGGTTAAGTATTGCTCTCTATGCAATGAGAATTAGGGTCAGGTGGCTGCCTGCAGCTTTTTAAATCAGGTAGCACGAAGTCAACATAAATAAACTCAATTTGTTATAGCACAGTGTCCAGTTCCAACTGACTCTTACTCATCAATGATAATCCTGGCTTGTCCTTTCCCATCAGTGTCAATAATTCACATTCTAGTAATCTAAATATTAAGTGTACATATACAAATCGTCACATTTAGCCACACGAGAGAGGCAACTGATTGTTCTCTCATGGTCCACTAGTATTTAAAAGACTTATGGGTTGCTTGATTGATTGATTGATTTAATGTGCATGCCCACCCACAGGGGAGAGAGAGAATCTGACAGTCTTAAGCAGGCTCCATGCCCAGTGTGGAGCCCGAAGCAGGGCTCGATCTCATGATTCTGAGATCATCACCTGACACCAAATCAAGAGTTCATGCTTGGGTGGCTCAACAGTTGAGTGTCTGCCTTCTGCCCAGAGCATGATTCTGGGGTCCAGAATCGAGTCCTGCATCAGGCTCCTTGCGGGGAGCCTGCTTCTCCCTCTGCCTATGTCTCTGCCTCTCTCTCTGTTGTCGCTCATGAATAAATAAAATCTTAAAAAAAAAAAAGTCCATGCTTAACCAGCTGAGCCACCCAGGTCACCCAGGACTGACCAAATATTTATTGAGTGTTAAACTATGAGACACATTACATTTCATCAGTTGTGTCTATGAAATTGCCACTTAAAAAAAATTATCAATAGTTTCTCTGCCCTTAACAGCAGATGTGTGAAAATGAGACAATCCAAAAATTTTATAGGAACAACTAAACTGCTATTGGTGTCATAATAGGTATAGGCATGGGAATTAAGGGAGAAAAATCACATTTTGATTACTAGGGAAGCATACTACTACATTTAGTTGGGCCTACAGGTTGAGTAGAATTTACAGACAGAAATTTCAGAAGGCATATTTTATGAAAGTTACTTGTAACTCATATTTGGAGGTATTGATTAGACAACTGAATCATCTCATGACAAATGATGATCTATCGTATTTCCTGTTTATCTCCAGATAAAGAGAGGATATGGTTCTGCTATGGTTTACAAAACATTCCTATACATTTGGGGAAATAATAGAATCCATTGCCTAAACTCTTGATGTTCTAGGGTGGCTCAGTTAAGAAAACTTTAATACTTCAAACCAAATAGTTATCTAGTGGCTTTCCAATCCAAGTCTAATCATCTCCTTTTTTGCTGCTTATATTTAGACTATTTAATTGTTCCAAATCAAGAAGGTTAGGAGAGCAACAGAAGGATAATTTCAATTTAGTCAGTTTTGTTATTTGTTAGCTCTGGTAAATGTTCTGGTGCAGAAGGTGATGGGAAATAATGATCCTCAGTAATTGTCTATGGGTCATGGTAAGTAGCAAAATGCTGCATCTGACAGCAGAATGTTGCATCTGTGGCTATTTCTGGGACTCCAAGATTATATTTCTATATCAAAAATAGCTTTATGTGAGCTCCATGGGTTAAAGAGTCCATGCACACATCTGTGTATTTTAATTATCTATGCTGTAACTGTCCTGCTTCAGGGTGGGTTAACGAGAGCTATTTTTAAATCTTTATTTATGTTCCCTAAACAGACTCTGCTTGAAAGAAAAAAATTTGCAGTCTCCGAGCATTCTGAAGAAGTTTGCTTTTGTCCTCTAAGTCAAGCTTCAAAGTTTCCCTGATGCTTTCAGTTTATCTTCTTGCTATTTATGATTTGATCACAGAGTAAAAGTGTCTTCCAGGTCGACCATGTTCTATACTAATTGACTGAATATTTGGAATCATTACTACTTAAGAGCAGACTGATTGATATTCTTTATGGAGGGACATTAAGAAAATGGAGAGGTAGCCCACATGTATTGATAAGAAGAGAATAGTTTATGGATGCCACTTTGCTCAAATTTATCTATTAAATTGATCAGATTATAACCTAAATTATAGTTTGGTTACTCATGGGACTTGATAAATTGACTTTACTATTTTATTAAAGACCATGGTTCTACAATTAGCCAAGACTTTTGTAAAGAAGGAGGAGGAAGAAAAGGAATGAGAGTTTTCCTTGAAATATATAAACATTTGTTAGAAAGTAATAATTCTTGAAAGCATGTGCTATGAGCACAATGATAGACAGAGGGACAACTGCAACAAAACAGAAAATCCAGAATGAAGTCTGGCCTGTCTGTAGTTGTGTCAAATGAAAGAGAGGATGTATCATTGTAAACTTCAGGAGTGAGATTTATACAGTAAATGAGCTCGAAGTAATAGTTATCCATATAGAAAAGAAAAAAAAAAAAAACCTCAGCTTCATGCTATCACAAAAATCAACTCCAAATAGATGAGTGGCTTATATTTCAAATGTAAAAATTTAAAACTTTTAGACAGGGCAGCCTGGATGGCTCAGGGGTTTAGCATCTCCCTTCAGCTCAGGGTGTGATCCTGGAGGCCCAGGATCGAGTCCCACGTCGGGCTCCCTGCATGGAGCCTGCTTCTCCTTCTGCCTATGTCTCTGCCTCTCTCTCTCTGTGTCTCTCATGAATAAATAAATATTTTTCTAAAAACTATTTTTTAGAAAAAAGCATATGAGCATATTTCTCAACTTGTAATAGAAGATGGTTTCGTTTCCTTTTTTTTTTTTTTAGATTTATTTATTTATTTATTTATTCATGAGAGACAGAGAGAGAGAGAGAGAGAGTCAGAAACACAGGCAGAGGGAGAAGCAGGCTCCATGCAGGGAGCCTGTTGTGGGACTTGATTCTGTGGCTCGAGGATCACGTCCTGGGCCAAAGGCAGGTGCTCAACCACTGAGCCACCCAGGCATCCTCTAGAAGATGGTTTCATATAAGTACTCCCCACAAAATAAAAATAATAAAAATCACTCTACTAAAATGAAGAAATTTTAATTATCAACAGTTACCTTAAACAGAGTAAATTAAATGTTTTTTTTCCCTCCTGTTTATCTGTCTTATATTAATTTAATTATAAGACCAATCAAGGAACCTAGGAGGGAAGAAGGAAAACATTTTTGGTTCCTACAAGGGAAGACAGGAAAATTGCCATTGACAGGCCAAAAGTATAATTTGGAAAATAAATTACGGAAATATTATAAAGATTCAATGAAAGATGAGTAAGTGGCAACAGACTGATACAGGATGAGTTTATAGAAAGCTATCAGAAGTTTATGGTTTTCTTCAGTGCTATCCCAAACCTGTGAGTGGAAAACGTACGTCCTAGAGTTTCTAAGCTATAGCTTCATGAAGCTAGAAGCAGAGTGAGGGGATAGGTACAGGGTTCTTTGAGTAGTTACGTCAAAATTAACTATGGTCTCTAGGCAAGTGAGCAAAACAAATAAAACCAGAAGGGGCATATGGCTTGCTGAATAGTCAGGGACTAAAGAAACAAAAGCTTAATGTGGCTACTAAGCAGGAAGCTTAAAAGTAGTAATCAAGTCAGAGAAAGAAGTGCAGAAGTTGAAATCAGAAGATGGAAGTTTTACAGAGTTCTTCTAATGAACATGCCTGTTAATTTGGAGGATTTAGGAACTTGGGAGTTAAAAACTTACAAGGCAAAAGGGTTTGAAGAGTTCCTTATGAGATCAGAAGATTGTGGCTGAGACATCTTTTTATATTACTAAAGGATGAGTTTTCAAAACTACCTCTAAAAACATGTGAAAACAGTGTATTTCAAGACCCCTTCCTTTTATTGGACATGTTTTCACTGAATTGCTTTTTCAATGTCAAAGTGAGTCATTGCCCGAATTGCAAAATGGGGTTCTTTTGTGGAGGTAACTCATCAACTTACAACTCCTTGATATATGTGTTTGATTTAAATCTTCTGGAGTTAAAAATGAAGATACTGGAATTTGAAAGCAGCATAAACTCTGACGAGATATGCATTTGGTGTGGAAGTAGGTGTGCTTGTCTCTTATCTTGAAGGTAATTAGAGTTCTCTAAAGACAGAAAATCAATTCATTCTAAGTGAAAATAATTTAGTTGTTATTGCATAGAGTAAGCATAAAACCACTAAAAGTTATCTCTAGAGCGGTACATATTCTCGTCATCTACATAAAATAATGTTTGTAGCACTGTCAAACTACAAGTGTTGAGTTACGACAAACATGCTGACAGATGAAGACCCATAATCAACTATGTACAAAGCTTCTGTTAGTCCCTTAATGCTTCACACAGAATAATTATTTTTGAGTAGCAAGTCTATTTAAACTAACATCTTTCTTTTACATGGAGACATTTTTTTCCTTACAATATTCCTTAACATTATAGCTTTGAGAATCAGATTATGAGGAATGTTACAAAAATTAGTTATGGCCTATCCCCCAGCAGAGGTTACTAGACATGATTGTCAAAGGGCATGAACTAATGCTGTGTGAGAGTGTCTTTAAGAACTTATACATCCAGTCCAGGCCCAGGATGTAGGAGTAGAGTGAAAATTTTTACTGCCAGAAACAAGCCCAAATTTGATACTCTACAAAATAACGGACAGCTGTGTCAGCTTTAGCAAGCCATCTCTTAATATAGAGCTTAACCACTGAAGTCAGGCCACTTTCGGCAAATGGAATGTACATAAGAATAACACAAGTCTTATTCAAATCTAATGTATTTCTTAAGTACAGCATGATGTGTATTATCATTTGCAACCTGTTCTTAAATTCTTTTCCTTCTGTTCATTCATTCAGTAAGTATTTACACAGACAACTAATGTGATGGGACCTAGGGCAACCATGGTGATCATGGAGTATGTCTTCATGGACCATAGCATCTAAGAAAGACAGTATTTAGACAGTAAATTGATTAAAAGATAATTTAAAATTATAACAAGAGGTACGAAGAAGACAAACAAAGGCTTCGAAAAAATACAAGATAGGAGATAATGTAGATGAAGGCAAGAAATGGATTTCTGAGGAAGAGATAAGCTGAAACTGGAAAAGAAAATAAAAGTTAGTCATTGGAAATGTAGGGTGAAGTGTTGGAGGAGGGGAAATTGAGTGATAACTGAGTGATCCAAGAAGAAAGATCAGCGTGTGCCAAAATTCAGTTGTAGGAGTAAACAGAACGCATTTGAGGAAAGAAAGTGTGGAAGTGTAGCACGAAAGATAAATCACAGTATGCAATGAGGATGGTAAGGGGGTAGAGCCAGAGGATGCAGGTAAATTCCAGCCGGCTAAGCACCCCAGTACATTCTCTCTTCCACCTACGATACTCATTTTCTGTGCTTTTTAACTTCCACATCCATATGATGCTCACTGTGCTCCTTCTGCTTGGCGGGCCATTCCTCCCTTGTAAAACCCCCATTACGGAAACACAGGGGCATGGGTGAGTGCAGTAGTTTCCTTAGTTATTAGTAAACATGTAAATGAAAACTGATGACCCTGATAATTTTAATGACAGATCACATGAATCTTCAACCTTTCTAAAAGAGTTTGAGAGCCTTCTGCACTGTTTGTGAGTGAGTGAGTGAGTTTATGTGTAGTGGATTTCCGAAAGGGAAAATGTGTAATTCTCAAAACAAGAGTCATTATCACTGCTCAACACATCACAACCCTATGGTTGCTTTATTATTCCCTACTTAATGAAATATATTCTGGAATAGATTTCACTTACGGTAAGGTTTGTAAATATCTATGAGAAAGTTAGGCTGCAATTATGAAAAGCAAATTGGAAAGACCTTCAGGTATTTGGATAGTAGAAGAAAAGTACTATTTAAGAAGAAAACTGATTATCACCATTTAAACCCTCTAAAGGGATAACATATTCCACATTAAGGGAAAAACAAATCTCTACACTACTTCCTTGTTATTCAAAGACTGACAGGGATGAGCGAATAGAAAAAAATGAAATGTCAAATCCTCTGCTAGCCTGTCCATGGCACTGAAAGGGAAGAATGGGCATAAATAGTCCATTGTTCTAGCAAAGGAATTGAGTCTTTGGATACACACAATTATGCGTGGAGTCTTGCCAAGCATAATTTAGAGACTAAATTTTTCTGCCCAAGAAGGTGACTTGAATATCTGTAAGGAACCTAAAGGTGGGGGTTACCAGAAAGGGAAAAGTGAGTCCTAATCAGAGTCTTGAGAAGAAATGGGGAAGAACAAGTCCATGATAAGAAACCACTTTGTTCTCAATCCTTTAGTGAGATAAGCTCTTCCCACAAGTGCTTTGTATAAAGCTTGTTTTATTGTGCTTGTGAATGTGCCTGTGTGTACCTGTGTGTGTAGAGAACTTTATAAAATAAGGTTGGAATCTATGTTCACAAAAGGCTAAAGGGAAAATGATAGCTAAGGACTGTCAGATACAAGTAAAATGGAGAGTTTAGAAGTAACAAAAAGTCAGAAGCAGAACTAATTCTAAAAATGGAAGGCCCTTGGAAATTAACAGAAATTTTGGGTAGGGCCTTAAAAAGCAACAGAACTGGGTTGGGACAACCAAAACATCTTTAATTTCAAAAGACAATTGAGGGGATCCCTGGGTGGCTCAGCAGTTTAGGTCCGGCCTTTGGCCTAGGGCGTGATCCTGGAGTCCTGGATGATGTTCTGGAATTGAGTCCCACATCAGGCTCCCTGCATGGAGCCTGCTTCTCCCTCTGCCTGTGTCTCTGCCTCTCTCTCTCTCTCTCTCTCTCTCTCTCTCTGTGTCTCTCATGAATGAATAAATAAAATCTTAAAAAAAAAGGACAATTGAGTTTCACTAACTAATGAACCACACAAACTCAGAAGCTAGAATTAAAATTACCTCTCTGGCCAAAGGAATAGCCATCTTAAGGATAAAACACATAATTATAGCATTACTTTTGTCCTCAAAAATACTCCACTTCCCTATGAAACGCTCCTCTAAGAGCTATAGCTTAGATACATCTTTATTTTACAAAGCTAAGCACAGTCTTCCTATATGATCCAGCAATCATGCTCTTCGGTATTTACCCAAACGAGATAAAAACTTAAGTTTACATAAAACTTTGCACATGACTGTTTATAGCATCTCTATTTATATAATTGCCAAAAACAGTGTTTAAAAATGGCTGGTATTTTCTCTGCTCATACCTAAGTTCCTTCTTATTTTAGATATAATCAAGTAAAATGTAAGAATTCAATGAGGCCAAGCAGAAGAATAGTGAGACTTAGGAATGTCTTACATATTCAACGCATTGAAGAGGAACTGAAGTTCCAGAGAGAGTTAAAAAAAAAAAAAATGTTGAATCTGTTGGCTACTCAGCTATTGTCTTTCTGCTTCAATCTTTTCCACCCTTTGCACTAAGTGGGTGACTAGTCGACTGTAAATTGTTGGAGATTGTTGTCAATCATGCATTACTCTTCCCTCCCAGGTGCCAAACCACCAACAATAATTATGAAAAGAAAAATGGAGATCAAAATATCTGTTCCATAAGTGATAAATTAGAAAAAAGTTTTGGACATGTAGCCAAAATGAAGAATCACCTTCCTCCCTTTCCCTCGATTAAAGATAACCCTCTTCCACAAAGTGCCTGCATTACCTAATCAGAGGTATATGAGGAATCTGGATCACAGAAAGCAGAGACTTGAATCACCATATGTAGACCTGAAACTAATATAGCACTGGATGTTAACTAATTAGAATTAAAACAAAAACTTAAAAGAAAAAAAAAAAAAAGAGGCAGAGACCGGATATGCCATTGGTTAGATGTGCAGACCCAGGCCACCATGTATTAAGTACAAGATACAATAAAACAAGAGAGTAAGACAGGAGGCAAAAATGCATGGGTGCTGATAAAAGTCTCATCATGCCCAGAAACAATACCAATGTGGTTTAAGTAATTTATTTCTGATTCTCCTTCTGGTTTGCATTAGCCTACTAGGCATTGGTAATGTCCAATTTTCCCCACAAAAATAATTTTCTTCACCTGGATAGACAGTTTATCAGTTATTTGAAACCAGGCTACCCCAAACTGTCATTTTACTTCAAGACTTTCTTCTTGTTGATGTTTAAATGAAAACCAGGATTGAAGGATTGGATCCTTCAACTGAAGAATTTCCCTACTTGAGTAATTGCAATTTATTTACTAGGCTAAAGTCTATACACATGATATCTTCTGTGATTTGCTCATTTATTTAATTGGCATTATTAAAAGGGCCGGGTCTAGCAATCAGTACATGTTAGAACCTCACAAATATCCGGGGTGTACATACTTAATTATCCTATTCAAGTGAATTGAAACATTTGTTTAAGTAAAGCAAACAGTACTCCCCAGCATGCAGGTGGGTAGCAGTTCTAAGTAAGAGGCTAACTCAAACCTGTCACTTTGTCACTGCTTACAAAAATAGACATCGGCTAGTTATTTAAACAGTCCACCAAATCAGACATGTTATTTCCAATGCATTGCTAAAAGGAATTTGCTTTTAATGCGAATGAAGTTAAAAGTCTTTTTAACCCTGCATGCTTCACCAGTTAAATTATGCTGAATATTACATGTCATTGTTCATGACACCCTATTACTATGACAATTCCACATACTATTCTTGTTTTTATCTATTTTTTGAAACCTTATTAGGAATCGAGATTTCTCAGTCTATATAAGGAAAAAATATTAATATTTAAGTGATGCTTAATTAAGAATCATAATCACACCTTCTTTGAGGTATTCTAAATGTACATTCTAATCCTATCCTCCAGTGACCACAAATTCAATATCAAAATCAAATTGGACAAGAATAGACTAAAAATCAGGCATGACAAAAAATGTTAATTTTTAAAAGGCACAATAATAGCAGATACAAATTAAAGCATGGATTGAAATATCTTCAAGATTTTAATCATCAACTACATGATAAAAGTAACAAAAAATTAAAGTGATTATATGGGAAATTGTAATCACCTATTTTGTTTTAAGATATAAATAGTTTTATTTCTGCTCAATGTACTCATCCATGTAGATCCATACATTTATAATGTTTTAAATCTATCCAGTTGTATTTTTTAATTTCTTGAAACGTATTTTAAAATTCTGTCATTAGCAAATATAGCTTTAGGTTGAAAATTTTTAGTAATAATTCTACAAATGGAATTTTTAAAAGATTTTATTTATTCATTCATGAGAGAGACAGAGAGTGAGGCAGAAACATAGGCAGAGGGAGAAGCAGGCTCCATGCAGGGAGCCCGATGGGGGACTGGATTCCAGGACCCCAGGATCACGCCCTGAGCTGAAGGCAGATGCTCAACCCCTGAGCCACCCAGGTGCCCCTATAGATGGAATTTGGATTACAGTTGTACTTATTCTCCTATTGACTCTTTAAGAAACATATTTTTCTTAAAGACCCTTTGGATATAAAATGTAGATTTATTACTTTTTAAAAATAGCCAAAGTTCCTAATTCACTGATTTAATAAAATACCTTCCAGTACCTAACTAACGACAACATTTCTCATTTGTGTATGTCTCATTGTGGTTTTGTTGCTTTTAGGTATGTGCACTTTCAGGAAGTTATTTTTAAGGCAGTAGCCAGAAATCTCTGAATATCCTTGTTTAATATCCACTAAAGCAAAAGGAGAAAAAATCAAATGGCTATTTTTGAAGCTACATACAGAAAAATAAAAGTGTCACGTGAACCAAAGTAGCCAGAAATCTTTGGTAATTTTAAAAGCTCTTCTAACAGTTCACCATCAATGAAATTGTAACAGAAACTGTATTTTCCCACATATATTCCCACTTATAGGCATAAAATATTAACTGTTGATATGTGAACTCTAGAGTTTCTGAAAAACATGCTTATTAAAATGATGAGTATTTACAGAATGTTCCCAACATCAAAGTTATTATACATATTTTTCCAAAATTCTAATACACTAAATCTAAATTTTCTCAATCCATCTATTCGTTATTTTTTTAATTTATTGAGTTTTTAAAAGATTTTTATTTATTTATTTACTTATTCACGAGAGACACAGAGAGAGAGGCAGAGACAGGCTGGGGGAGAACCAGGCTCCTTGCGGGGAGCCCGATGCAGGACTTGATCCCAGAATCCCAGGATCACAACTTGAGTCGAAGGCAGATGCTCAACCACTGAGCCACCCAGGCACCCCATATTTATTGAATTTTGAAATAATTTCTTCTTTTGCTTTCTAATCCTCCCAACTGATAATAAAGATTGTTCAAAAAATAATTTTTTCTTTTAAAAACTCTCTATGTAAAAAGTTATCAAATTTTGACAATCATTGGTATATGATCTGCTAGAGAAATGCCCAGATCATTTAATTATATAAAAATTTGACAAATATTGATAGACAGCCATGCAAAGGGCAAGCTCATATGAATATTTATTTAACTTACTTACAATTATCATTTTTTAAAGGGCAATTCAGTGTCTGAAGAAAGAAATTAAATTATTCTAGTTCTCAACTGATTCCTAAGCAAATGTGTTAGTTAACGCATACTTTCAAGGAGAAAAAAATAAGGTATTTTTTTGGTCTTTACATTTTAAATAATCTGAGGCAAATATTTAACTAAATTTTATGGCCAATGGAGAGTGGTAGGTTTTAAATACTATTTTATTAAATCATTTATTTAAGCATAAGGTAAAATTAAAAACCCCACTTTCAAAATATCTTGTCAATTTTAGTTATATATATTATATTCATTCACTTGCTAACTTATTTGCTTAAAAAAAGCACAACTTCCCTCTGCCTGTGTCTCTGCCTCTCTCTCTCTCTCTCTCTCTGTCTCTCATGAATAAATAAATAACATCTTTTAAAAAAAAAAGCACAACTTTTCTTGGTGAACATAAAGCTCTATATTTAAATCCAATATGTGGAAAGAAAATAGACTGGGTTTTCTAAAGTTCACCTTCTCTTTTGAAGTTTCTTGATAATTATCATGGCTTCAGGAGTTGTATTCAGCGTTCAGTTTTGTCCACCACACCTAATTTTGAGTCTCTCCATTTCTTTGTTTCAATTCTTCAGAGGGCTCCAATGAACTCATCTCAGTTTTCTTGATCCAAGTCTCCCAAATCATAGTTAACCATGCAGTCAGTCGATGGATGGTCACCATTGTATCAAGGCCACTCCTGCCTCAGCCATTGGCGCAGAGTCTTATGATATGAAGTATACTTGATGCTTTTCAGGAGACTTTGATAAGGGTGGCTTCCCCAGAGGGGCTTTGAGCAATAAACATTTAAACCATGCCTATCACATTTCTTTGCAAGGCAATGTTATACAGTGGAACGGATTGGGTTGTTGATTAGAGCTGCCCTGCGCTTGATTCTGAGCGTTGTGACCTTGAGCAAGTTACCTAAACTCTGAGCCTGGTTTGCTTATCTATAATAAACTCTCTGACTTTAGGCAAGTTACTTAACTTTTTGATACCACAGTTTCTTCATGAGTAAATAAAGACAGTATCAGCATCTACTACATATTTTATGAACTAATTGATTTGTATATGGTGCTTAGCATTTGGAAAACTTCGAGCAAATATAGTTACACATTCATATTCGGAGAGAACATTTCTTATCCAGTTATCTGGGTTCCAGAAACTATCCCTCAGGGATGTCTAAAGTACACAGCTTTACTTATGGCTGGAAAAAAATCTAACACTGAGGTTCATTTTTAGGAAGTACAGGGCACTTCACATGTGAGCCTCACCCAAGAGCCTCTTTCAAACTGTTTAGGGGATGGTGTCTTTCTATCTGCTTCACTCATATCTCTTACCAAGTGAACTCTTACGGGAAAGTGGGTGCATTTTCTGAGTCCCCTTAAAAATACACAAAATATTTTTTTGGTTACAAGTGATAGTTTGGTACACTTTAATACAGCAAAGATTTCTGTGAGTTTCACAAATGTTGGGCTGCTAATGTGTGTGTATCTCAGAGTCTCATTTTATCTATCTATGCACCTTATACATATATTTTTATTTAAAGGTTTATTTAATTTTATTTTTTTTAAATTTCTTTTATTGGAGTTCAATTTGCCAACATATAGCATAACACCCAGTGCTCATCCCACCAAGTACCCCCTCAGTGCCCATCACCCAGTCACCCCAACCCTCCGCCCACTTCCCCTTCCACTACCCCTTGTTCATTTCCCAGAGTTAGGTGTCTCTCATATTTTGTCACCCTCGCTGATATTTTCACTCATTTTCTCTCTTTTCCCTTTATTCTAGACATATATTTATACAGTGTTTGTATATGCATGAGTCTTTTTTCCTAGACTAGTCTATATATTTAGATAGCTGTGGAGTTGCTGTTGTTGGTTTTTTTTTCCATAAAATTCCCACAAGATTGGTTGCTGTCATGGTTTCAGAGCCTGGATGAAACTAATTAGAACACTCATAATTTCCAAATAAAACCACTATATTTGTATTCAGTTGACATATAACAGAAATGATGACCAAGCACTATCTATTATGGCTCCTTCAAAGAAAGAACACAGAGTCTGAATGCATTCTAGTTTAGAGGAGTAGTTTAACAAATCCTGCAGGGAATCATGCAAAGGGGGGATACTTCATCTAGATGTGTTGGGGAAAGTTGAATTTGGACTGTAAATCAAGCTTTATTCATTCATTTTATTGCTTCAGAGATGTTTTATCTTCATCTTTGATCTTCAGTAGGATCTGCTAATGCTGTCTGCAGGATAGAGTGGGAGGGTTCATGCAGTGGAGGAGAGAAATTCACTAAGATACTGTGTTCAATTCTCAAGATAGAAGTTGAAAGTGACAAAGCCTGTTGGCAGTATGTTTCCAAATGGAACTGCTTCATTTTCAATGTGTTGCCTGCTTCATTCTAAATTTTTCTGCCTGAAAGTGGTAAACATTTAAACTACCTAAGGAGAATTTATTGCATAAAGAAAAGCACATACACATTTCTGTCATGTGAATTTGACTTCCTGGAGAGTAGAAGAGGTAGGTAGTCGTTTAAGCAAGTAAATAAAAATGTAATTTTCTAGTATATGTGTCTCCAGGGTACAGGACTCAAGCCCCAGTTCAGATAACTCCATCCATTTATCTACCCATTTAACAGTGTCTACAGAAAAAAAGAATTAGGAGATTTTACCAGCCAATATTGTGAAGTGGTCTAAAACTACCCCAACAGCAGCAAATCAAAAAAGAAATACCATTCTTTTTCTCACCAAATTACACATCCCTCGAATGGCATTTTCTACCTTTACCTCTCTAAAGCTGCCTTTGAAAATAACAGATATACAATAATTCTTTAAGAAATGTGATCTTTCGGGCAGCCCGGGTGGCTCAGCAGTTTGGCGCCGCCTTCAGTCCAGGGCCTGATCCTGGAGACCTGGGATCGAGTCCCATGTCGGGCTCCCTCCATGGGGCCTGCTTCTCCCTCTGCCTGTGTCTCTGCCAATCTCTCTCTCTCTCTCTCTCTCTCTCTCTCTCTCTGTCTCTCATGAATAAATAAAAATCTTAAAAAAAAAAAAAAAAGGAAAAGAGGGTTGGTGCATTTAAAAAAAAAGAAATGTGATCTTTCTCTGGCCACACCAGCCTGCAGAAGGATAGGAGATCTCGAAGTCAGTATTTTCCTGGATTTTCCCTATCTCCTATTATCAAAACCAGTTTTCTTCAATTCTGTCACACAGTTGAGATTTCCCAAGAAGTACATCATGAATATGCCATAAATCAACCTTCCAGGCTACCATTTTGACCCTTCTGCCTCAGTTCATTTTGATGGTGTGATGGTTAATTTTATGTGGCAACATGACTGGCCTTTGAGTGCTCAGATTAAACATTATTTCCAGGTGTGTCTATGGGGATGTTTCCAGATGAGATTAGCATTTGAACTGGTGGATTCAGTAAAGTGGATTCCTCTCCCCATTGCTCAAGGCCAGGGGTGAGGGTTGGGGGTGGCAGGTGATATCATCTATTACATTTAATCCATTGAGGGTCTGAATAGAATAAGAGGCAGAGAAAGAATGAATTTACCTCTTTTTATTTTCTACCACACTGTTTGAGCTAGGACAGTTCATCTCCTGCCCTTGGACTGGGATTCATACCATTGAGTCCTCTAGTTGACAGACTTGAACTGAATTATATCACTGACATTCCTGGTCTCCATGGTCTGCTCTTTCAGATCTTTCAGATAGCAGATCATGGGACCTCTCAGCTTCCACAATGTGTAAGCCAATTCCCTGTAATAAAATCAATCAATCATCAAACAATCTGTGTGTGTGTGTGTGTGTGTGTGTGTGTGTGTGTGTCCCCTAGCGGTTCTGTTTCTCTGGAGAACTCTGATACAGATAATGTCTCTCTAATTCTCCAGAAAAGGAATTTGAGCTATAAAGCCAAAGCACGCAGAATGCTTTGCTGCTGCTGCCTGTCAGGACATGTACCAAGGCCGCTGGTTCCCTAAGCCCTTGCCTCCATTGCAGGTGCTGCTCTCTCATATGGCTACCTTTAATCCTACTACAGCTAGCCACTGAAGGTGCCACTGCTGGGGACAATGCCAGCCAATACCCTGCAGCAGCCACTGAGAGATGTAAAAGTCCTTCCATCTGTACTTCTGACATCATTTCTCATCCTTGCCCTTATGATGGCATTATCACTCCTTACCTTCGTAACTGCTGAGAGCAACTTTTCTGATGCCCCATGCTCTCAATTCTTTGAGGAGGCTTTAAGAAAGAGATATTTGTTGCTTTCACCTGTTCTTTTATTATAGGACTTTTACCCAATGTTCAAGATACAAATTTGTAAGGGCTGGTTGGAGAACAACTCAAATGACAGGCATCATGCTGTATTCAAATTTGCCCTCTAGCAGACATCCACTGCTTCTGAACCAAACTAGTGCATTTTTTACTTTTTCTTCTTGTAGAGTGTAAGGTTTCTTGGCTTTCATATAAATAGAGCCCCTGGTTGGCAAATCTACAAGAAAGCTGGACATATCCAAGTATTCATCTTTACTAGGCTGACCACAAAAAAAGTTCAAATCAGGACTTTTGAAAAAATGGGATTCAAATAATTGCTGCTGTTTGACACATGACACATTAGAGGGGCTTGAGGCAGAGTCTGGAATGATCAACTTTTTTTAGAGCACTTGATATAGGGAATAAAAAAATGAATATATAAACAAATTCAAAGTGTTGCTTATTTGGATTAGTGGTAAGGTTCTGTTTGTGATTATCTAATATTGGAAAGTAAAAAGGAGGGAAATAAGTTATTTCCTCTGAGAAATACTGTTTTGGTCTTTCTCCCTTTTGAAAAACAGAACTGACGTTCCTACTCATGTCAGAATTCCAATAGGATGTTTTACCTCAATATAGATCATGAATTGAAGATAAAATTGCATGGGTTGATATAATCTAGGGAAAAGAAACCTCCACATTTGATTTGATAATGATGAATTATGAGAGTATATAAAAATTAGATTTTTTTTCTTCTGCCTGGATCTTAGGAGGAAACAACCCAATGGGAAACAATCCTCCCACAAGTAAAGCAACAGTCTTAAGAAATAGGGAGGAAGAAGAGACTGGATCTGCTCTGATTAATAGAAAAGGACTTGACTGGGAGTGGGACAGTACTGTCAAGTTGGAGACTTGGAAACAGGCAAGGATCACCACATTTTATCATTTAGCCATCATGTATAAATAATCAGCCAGTTTCTGCTCTAGCATCCTCCACTTTTAGGCAACAGCTAGCCACCAAAACTGTCCTATTCTAGAAGGAGGTATTAGCACAATGCTAGTCAAGGTTTATGTACACCTTGATAGTAAAAATATCTGTAAGTTAAAAGTGTGTTTCCCATGACATAAGTGTGACAAACAGAAAGGATAGTAGGTACAGTATCCTTTCTGTCTTTGTCTACAAGAATAAATAAACAGACCTTATTTGTTTGTTTGTTGTTTAAAACACTAGATAAATATGAACTAGTAGGAATTGAAAAAGTTCATAAAATTTCAAGCTGGTCCAGAACACATTCTGCTAAACTATCTCTTTCCAAGTCCAAGTCCAAGTCCTCCCAAAATCCAAAGGATACCTTCAAACATTCCATAGCTAGTAACCATGTTTGTAAAGAAATATTCAATGGAATAATTTTTTAATGTTTCTTTACTATAAGAAGATTTGTCTACAAACACAAAAGGTATCAATGTAAACTTCCCAAGAAAGCTTTTTAAATGATCCAAATCTGCCGAAAGGGACAGAGGACCAGAAAGTGTATTTGAACAAATCATAGCTGAGAACTTCCCTAACTTGGGGAGGGAAACAGGCATTCAGATCCAGGAGATAGAGAGATCTCCCCCTAAAATCAATAAAAACTGTTCAACACCCTGACATTTCATAGTGAAACTTGCAAATTCCAAAAATAAACAGAAGATCCTTAAAGCAGCAAGAGACAAGAAATACCTAACCTTTATGGGGAGAAGTATTAGGTTAACAGCAGACCTCTCCTCAGAGGCCTGGAGGCCAGAAAGGGTTGGCAGGATCTATTCAGGGTCCTAAATGAGAAGAACATGCAGCCAAGAATACTCTACCCAGCAAGTCTCTCATTCAGAATAGAAGAGATAAAGGGCTTCCAAAATAGGCAGAAACTGAAAGACTATGTGACCACCAAACTGGCTCTGCAAGAAATATTAAGGGGGACTCTGTAAAAGAAAGAGGAAGTCCAAGGAAACAATCTGCAAAAACAGGGACTGAATAAGTATCATGATGACACTAAATTCATATCTTTCAATAGTAACTCTAAATGTGAATGGGCTTAATGATCCCACCAAAAGGCGCAGGGTTTCAGACTGGATAAAAAAGCAGGACCCATCTATTTGCTGTCTACAAGAGACTAATTTTAGACCTAAGGACACCTCCAGCCTGAAAATAAAAGGTTGGAGAACCATTTACCATTCAAATGGTCCTCAAAAGAAAAGAGGGGTACCCATCTTCTTATCAGATAAACTAAAGTTTATCCCAAAGACTGTAGTAAGAGATGAAGAGGGCCAGATGGCTTCCCAGGGGAATTCTATCAAATGTTTAAAGAAGAAACCATACCTATTCTACTAAAGCTGTCCCAAAAGATAGAAAGAGATGAAAAACTTCCAAACTCATTCTGAGGCCAGCATCACCTTAATTCCAAAACCAGACAAAGACCCCACCAAAAAGGAGAATTATAGACCACTATCCCTGATGAACATGGATGCAAAAATTCTCAACAAGATACTAGCCAATAGGATCCGACAATACATTAAGAAGATTATTCACCATGACTAAGTAGGATTCATCCCTGGGATGCAAGGCTGGTTCAACACTCATAAAACAATCAATGTGATTAATCATATCAACAAGAGAAAAAACAAGAACCAGATGATCCTCTCAATAGATGCAGAGAAAGCATTTGACAAAATACATCTTAAAAGCCATCTACGAAAAGCCCACAGCAAATATCATTCTCAATGGGGAAGCATTGCGAGCCTTTCCCCTAAGATCAGGAACAAGACAGGGATGTCCACTCTCACCAGTGCTATTCAACATAGTCCTAGAAGTCCTAGCCTCAGCAATCAGGCAACAAAAAGAAACAAAAGGCATTCAAACTGGCAAAGAAAAGTCAAACTCTCCCTCTTCACTGATGACATGATACTCTACATAGAAAACCCAAAAGCCTCCACCCCAAGATTGCTAGAACTCATACAGCAATTCGGCAGTGTGGCAGGATACAAAATCAATGCCCAGAAATCAGTGGCATTTCTATACACTAACAATGAGACTGAAGAAAGAGAAATTAAGGAGTCAATCCCATTTACAATTGTACCCAAAAGCATAAGATACCTAGGAATAAACCTAACCATAGATGTAAAGGATCTGTACCCTAAAAACTGCAGAACACTTCTGAAAGAAATTGAGGAAGACACAAAGAGATGGAAAAATATTCCATGCTCATGGATTGGCAGAATTAATATTGTGAAAAGGTCAATGTTACCGAGGGAAATATACACGTTTAATGCAATCCCTATCAAAATTCCATGGACTTTCTTCAGAGAGTTGGAAGAAATCATCTTAGGATTTGTGTGGAATCAGAAAAGACCCCAAATAGCCAGGGGAATTTTAAAAAAGAAAACCATATCTGGGGGCATCACAATGCCAGATTTCAGGTTGTACTACAAAGCTGTGGTCATCAAGACAGTGTGGTACTGGCACAAAAACAGACACATAGATCAATGGAACAGAATAGAGAATCCAGAAGTGGACCCTCACCTTATGGTCAACTAATATTCGACAAAGCAGGAAAGACTCTCCACTGGAAAAAGGACAGTCCTTTCAATAAATGGTGCTGGGAAAATTGGACATCCACATGCAGAAGAATGAAACTAGACCACTCTCTTACACCAGGCACAAAGATAAACTTAAAATGGATGAAAGATCTAAATGTGAGACAAGAATCCATCAGAATCCTAGAGGAGAACACAGGCAACACCCTTTTTGAACTTGGCCACAGCAATTTCTTGCAAGATACATCTATGAAGGCAAGGGACACAAAAGCAAAACTGAATTGGTGGGACTTAATGAAGATAAAAAGCTTCTGCACAGCAAAAGAAATGGTTAACAAAACTAAAAAACCTACAGAATGGGAGAAGATATTTGCAAATGACCTATCAGATAAAGGGCTAGTATCCAAGATCTATAAAGAACATATGAAACTCAACAGCAAAGAAAAAAACAATCCAATCATGAAATGGGCAAAAGACATGAAGAGAAATCTCACACAGGAAGACATAGACATGGTCAACACGCACATGAGAAAATGCTCCGCATCACTTGCCATCAGGGAAATACAAATCAAAACCACAATGAGATCTCACCTCACACCAGTGAGAATGGGGAACATTAACAAGGCAGGAAACCACAAATGTTGGAGAGGATGCGGAGAAAGGGGAACCCTCCTGCACTGTTGGTGGAAATGTGAACTGGTGCAGCCACTCTGGAAAACTGTGTGGAGGTTCCTCAAAGAGGTAAAAATAGACCTGCCCTACGACCCAGCAATTGTACTGCTGGGGATTTACCCCAAAGATACAGATGCAATGAAACGCCGGGACACCTGCACCCCGATGTTTCTAGCAGCAATGGCCACAATAGCCAAACTGTGGAAGGAGCCTCGGTGTCCATCGAAAGATGAATGGATAAAGAAGCTGTGGTCTATGTATACAATGGAATATTCCTCAGCCATTAGAAAGGACAAATACCCACCATTTGCTTCGACGTGGATGGTACTGGAGGGTATTATGCTGAGTGAAGTAAGTCAATCGGAGAAGGACAAACATTATATGGCCTCATTCATTTGAGGAATATAAAAGTTAGTGAAAAGGAATAAAAGGGAAAGGAGAGAAAATGAGTTAAAATATCAGATAGGGTGACAAAACATGAGAGACTCCTAACTCTGAGAAATGAACAAGGGGTAGTGGAAGGGGAGGAGGGCGGGGGGTTGTGGTGACTGGGTGACGGGCACTGAGGGGGGCACTTGGTGGGATGAGCACTGGGTGTTATGCTATATATTGGCAAATTGAACTCCAATAATAAATTAATTAATTAATTAATTGGGGAAAATAAGTAAATAAATGAATGACCCAAATCATCTATATTATCCCTGGAGCTCCAGGATTCTAAAGCTAGTGATATTTTTCGTTAAATGTCTAATGTTTGTTGCAAGTAGCATATCAGTTAATGGTATTAATTCATGACGGAGTAGAGTTGTTCTTTATATGCCATGTGCAGATGTCATAGCATGCTGGAGACTACTGTATAGATATTTTATATATCTACTGTAGTAGATAGTATAAATATTCTACTTTAGAGGGTTTTTATGTGTGTGCCATGGTTTTAAGATCTACTGATTAGAGTTCTGGTCCCAAATTTGCTCTTGTAACCATGACCTACATCTGGCAAGTCACTTAACCCTTTGGAGCCTCAGATTTGCCATCTATAAAGTGAGGAGTTGCATTAAAGAATCCCTCTGGATTTGATATTTTTCTCTGCCTTAGTTGATAATTTTTATTTTAAAATTTACTTTAAAAAAGATTGTATTTATTTATTCATGAGAGACACACAGAGAGAGGCAGAGACACAGGCAGAGGGAGAAGCAGGCTCCTTGCAGGGAGCCTGACATGGGACTGGATCCCTGGTCTCCAGGATCACGCCCTGGGCTACAGGCGGCGCTTTCTTTTTTTTTTTTTTTTTTAAGATTTTTAACTACCAAGTCTTATAGACATTTTCTGCTTTTGTGTTCATTAGAGAAGTGAATTGACAACCATTGTGCCAGGAAGTGTTCCGATGGTCTCTCTCTATAAAATGTAAGCTAGGCCTTACAACCCTTGCAAGTGTTGTGACCATCTCCCATCCTAACTGAGGAAACAGACTCACAGGGAGCAGTGGCCTTCCTCAAATTTATATTGCAGAGCCAAGATTTGCTTAACTTCTAAACCCTTGCTGCTTCTACTAAAACAGTCTTTTATTAATCAATGCCTGACTTATTTGTGTCCAAATACTAAATCTGAATGCAATCTTCAATTGTATTGTTGTTAACGTGTAAAGATACTAAAACTTTATGAACATACACTTCACGACGGGGCTCTCAAGAAAGCACTGGAGTGAAAGCAGCAAGTATGTATTAAAGCAAACATCCAGGGTGATATGTCAATTCAACAAAATAATGTAAACAGAAAGCCAATGCTGTGCATAGTAATAGGAAACTTATTTTCATAACCAGCTGGCAATCTACATTGAGATAAAATTTTGAAATATTAATCTGTGTATGTTTTCTCCTTTCTTTATATAACTTGAGACTGCCTTCAAGCAATCAGGAACATTCACATAGCATTGAGGAGAAAGAGAGTTATCAGACAAAGAAGAATCACTGATACTCAGTGTTACAATGTACAAACTAAGCTTTTTAGAAAAGGGAATGTCTCTTAGGTAATGAAACATAGGGACCAAGGGGAGCATCCCTGTTGACTAATCCCTACCCTGCACTAAGCAAATGACAGCAAGATTTAGTATCCTTTTCCCTTTCAGCCAGGGTACAAGGGGGAGACTACAGACAGGAGGGATCTAAAGAAAAGAATCCTTCAAATCTGTGTATGAATCTTAGGCTCACCCTCAGATGGCCTAAGATTCATAAAACCAAGCAAAATCAAAATAGCTAAATGAAAGCAGAGCTGTGGTATGGAATACCACCCAGGTTTCAAATTGGTCTCTCTATGGTACACAAGTAAGTCAAACCAAAATACCGCTGCAAAATCTTTCTAATCTAAATTGCTGTTTGAACCACAATTCACAAAAGAGGGATGGGATGTATATCTTGAACCTACATATTCTCAGCTCAAATGGAAGATTTAAATGGCAATCAGAGGCACAGAGTATAATATTCAAAATGTCTAATCCCGAATTACTCAGCATACCAAGAACTAAGAAAAACCTCAAGCCAAATGAGAAAAGACTAGGGATATCAATACTAAGACAAATATTAGAATTATCTGTCAAGAATTTTAAAGTAGATACAAAAATGTTCTCAAAAGCAATTACGAATACTCTTGAAACCATTGGAAAAATGGTTTCAGAAAAAAATTAGGAGAAGAACCCAATGAGGACTTTAGAAGTGAAAAGTATAATAACTGAAATTTTAAAAACTCATTAGATGGGCTATTTATATATTGAGAATATATAAAAGGTTCTCAATACTCAAGAGTAAGAACACAAATGATCTAATTAAAAAACAGGCAAACATTAAGAAACAAAACAAATGAGCAAAGAAAAAAAGAGAGAGGGAGAGAGAGAGAAACAAACCAAAAAACAGATTTTTATCGATAGAGAACAAACTGATGGTTACCAGGGGGAAGGGGATGGGAGCATAGGTGTTATAGGTGATGGGGATTAAGGAGTCTGCTTATTATGATAAGCACTGAGTAATGTGCAAGAATTGTTGAATCACTATATTACATATCTGAAACTAATATGACACTGTATGTTAACTATAATGGAATTAAAATTTAAAAACTGAAAATAATAAAAGCAAACAATCAGACACTTCCCAAACAGAATATACAGATAGGATAGGTGCATGGAAAGATGTATTATATCAGTAACCATTAGTTAGACACAACTTAAAACCACAATTAGATATCACTCTGTCGCTATTAGAATTTCTAAGACACAAAATGTGGACTATCACAAGTGCTAGTGAGGATGAGGAACACTTGGATCGCTGATACAATACTTCAAAATGTAAAATAGCTCGTTTTGGAAGAGATTTTGGAAGTCTTTTATTAAGTTAAACATTTACTTATCATATGACCCAATAATCCCACTTAACCTAGAGAAATAAGAACTTATATTCACAAAAATATGTGTACATAAATACATGGATGCTATGACAGCTGTATTTGTAATGGTCAAAAACTGGAAACAATCCAAATATCTTTTAAGGATAAATGGATAAACAAACCATAGTGTATTCTTTGAACACAATATTACTGAACAGTAAAAAGAAACATACTACTGAGGTCTGCTATAGCTTGGATGAATTCCAAGGGAATTATGCTAAATGAAAAGAACCAATCTCAAGAGAACACATATGGAATAATTTCATCCATATAACATTCTCAGAAGAACTAAACTATAGTGATGTTGAACGGATGAGTGGTTGTTGGACATTAGGTTTGTGTGGAAGGCATGAGTACAAAGGAATAGCATGAGGGAGTTCCTCTGGGATGCTGGAACATTTTTTATTCTGATTATGGTAGTGTGAATGTGTATGTATGATAAAATTCAAGAACTGCACACACACAAAACACTGCACATAAAAAACCTGACGAAATCTGAATTCTGAATCTCACTGCTGAATAAAAAAACTGATGAAATCTGCAAGCAGTTTAGTTAATGCTATTTTTATGCTAATATTAACTACTCGGTCTTGACTATTATACTACTGTTTTTAAAGATATCACCAGGGGAATCCAGATGAAGGGTAAATGGGAACTCTGGAGTTTTTGCAATTCTGTCTAAAGCCTAAAATTACTTCAGAATAAAATTCTTAAAAATGTCTAATTCTTATAGATAGTGAATTTGTGTCAGTTATTATTTAACTAATGAATGATGGAACAGGCAAGATGACAAAGCTGTGCCCCTCCAGGCACAACCATGGCACATAAGACCAGGACATTCGTTAACATCCTCCTCTAAACAAGGGTGTGTTATTTGACTCTCAAAGGAGCAGTGGTAATGTGAAAGGAAAAGCCCCACCAGTAGTACTTGGGAGGAAGCGGACTTTGGGAAAAGCTGCTTACATAAACCGATTATGGGAAATCCCAATGGTCATGCACTGATATAATCCAATAAATCATTAAAATAGCATTTTTGATATCAGGTATTGTGATACAAAATCATTTTATCCAAATACCAATTGAATTAATAGAAAGAAGGTATTGAAATGCATAATAAACATCAGATTTTAAAGAGAAAAACAACCCCACGATTTTGCAACAGTGAGTGAATTTGCTTTACTGCTATAACTTCTCCAATAAAGAATATGCCGAGTGTTGATAGAAGATTGTTATTTGTTATTGTTTTTGTTATCGATCTGGGTAAAGGTACATCTATGCAAGTGAAGCTATGCTGCAAAATCAACTTGGCTGAAAGATAACCCTGGGATCACAGGAGAATTAGATAATACGATAGGCCAGCAATGGGTCGTTCGGATGTGGTGCCTTTCTAATTAACCAGAGAATGAACATTTCATTTTTTTCCTGTTAATTGTACAATGTTTGATTTCTCTAGAGAAATTTAGGTCTGGTAAACAGTTTCCCCGAATGCCTTGCATGCAGGTTCTAATGTATTGACACTGAAGGAATGATCCAATTATTATGTGATTAACTGAGGACTGCTGTTGGTCTTAGACTGATTACATTGATAGTTTATGGAGCAGAATCTGTATTTGGCTCGGATGTCTTCACCTAAACTGGCAACTTCTACCTAGGGATCAGAACTACATTGAAAAAATATTGCAAGCACAAGCACATGTAATAATTATTCAGCTAATTCCCATTGTCACTCAGAGACATGCTGTTACCAAGCAATGGTAATTACAATTGCAGCATGTGTACGCTGTTGCCATGTTTAAAATTAATGAATATTTTATTGTCAATACACATATACAGAAATACCCTGCATTTGTTGTGCAGATAAATCTTCAGTGTTTCAGCAACAGAGACAAATAAAATTTACTCCCATGCAAATTTAATTACAATATGATACATGAGAAAATGAGTGACATTTCATAAATTAGAAAGAGAATTAGAAATTCAAAAATGCTAATTTTTAATAAAGCCAATTAACACACACTAGAATTAAACACAATCTTTGACTTCATCAAATGATTTCTCCATTATTCTTCAGTGCAACATTAAAATTCAAGATGTGAAAGGAAGCAAACATCCAGGAAATACTGATTATAACAAGAAAAGAGGATGAATTCAGGTCTCCCTTCAGGGGTTATTTTTAAATAGGTGACTGATAACTAGAAAAAAAATTCCGTCTGCTACTTCCAAGATGCCAGTCTGTCTTTTCAATTTTTTCTACTAGTTTATTTGTAATATCGTGGCTGGCTGGCATCTTCTAATCCATCCTTTGATACCTGTCTCATACAGTTCATTTGATCATGGTAGAGATGGGGACCAACTAAGGAAAATGAATAGTCTGATATTAAGGCCTCAGAATGAGGGATGCCTTGATTGCTACTTAACAAATGGCATTTTTGGTAAACCTTTAAAAAGAATTTATTGTTGAATAATTTTACCCACTGTATAGGGTAAAATTACCCTTTTCCAAATTTTGAGGTAGATAGAGTTTTTTGCTGCCCTACATATGCCACTAAGAAATTTCTGTTTGTTTTTGCTTTCAAAGGAGGGAGAAATATACACAAAAGTATAAAATTTACTAAATGTGTAGAATGTATAGTAGGACCTTGATCTGAAAAGAACACCTCATAAAGAGGATTTATTATTTTACAATAGAAGGGAAATGAAGTATCCTGCTATGTTGTAACAAATGAAGTCTTCCATTATGTTTTCTTATTGTTTTTAGAAATGTGAATCACAATTTTCACCCTTCCAACACTGGAAACCTGTCCAACACTGGAAAAAATTACTATCCAATATTTGATATGTATCAGTACTATGTACATTTTCTATCTTAAAATATACATACATTTTATATATGCACATGTATATATATAAATCATTGTTTTATATGAATAATCACATGCTATATATATTTTTCTGAAAATTGCCTTTTTTGGCCAATCTTATCTTTGTGAGATTTATTCACAGATTGAAACATGTAACCCTAATTCATTTTCACTACTGAATAGTATTTCACTTACACATGTATAACTCAACCTATGTATCTTACTACTGATGCATGTTGTGTCGTTTCCACTTATTTTTCATTACAATGCTGCCACAATAATTTTGGCATAAGTATTCCTTTGTGCACATATACAAATTTCTTTAAGGCAGTTGTCTGGAAACAGGAGTATATTTACCCCTGATGGCATGCAAAAACCTCCCAATGGTATGCCAATATAGGTAATTTTAAGGTATGGAGTTCCATATCATAAGCTTCTCCGGAAACTCATTCTTAGTTGTGATAGTTTACAAAAGAATTGACATCTTTTTAACAGCAATTCTTCTGATCCATTAATCTGATGCAGCTCTTTAATTACTTAGGTTCTCCTTAATACACTTCAACAGAATTCTGTAAAATTCCTCATAAGGTCCTGCCATATTTTTGGTACAGCAAGCCTCTTTTCCTAAATTATACTTTTAGCTATTTGTGCTAATAGATAGGAATGTGATTGATTTCAATCACAATATACAATTGCTAGACTCATAATTGCTGATAGTTTTTCTATACATCCTCGGGGGATTCCAACGTAGGACAGAAAAATTGTTTTCAAATGACAACTTTGTTTTTTTTTCCTTTTGATTCCTCAAAGCTTTTCTTTTTCTTGTCTTACTTCAATTGTTAGACTCTCTGTTATAATTTTCACCTCGTGAAATATAGAAATATTTACACCTGTTCTTTTTTGTTTCTTTGTTTAGCTTTTGAATTTGTATTCATTCAATTTCTTTGATGACTACGTCTATTCAGGTTTTCTACTTTCTTCTTGAGTTTTCTTTAGTAAGTTAGAGTTTTCTAAAAAATATTCTATGTTGTTAGGTGAAGGGGAGTGGGAAGTACAGGCTTCCAGTTATAGAACGGATATGTCACAGGGATGGAAGGTACAGCATAGGGAATGGAGTCAATGGTATGGTAATAGCATTGTCTGGTGACTGAAGGAAGATGCACTTGTAGTGAGCATAGCATAACACATAGACTTGTTGAATCACTATGTTGTATGCCTGAAAGAAAGGTAACATGGTGTGTTAACTATACTTCAATTAAAATATAAAAATATAAATCTTCCTTTTTTCCTGTGAGTTTTCAAATTAATTGTCAATTACCTCTGATATAATAGGTAGCCATGATTAGACTGGTCTCAGCCTAGGCTGAGAGCTCAAGACAAATAATAAAATAGCTACCAAGCACTTCACTTCTTAAAGTAAGTTACCCTTACAAGATTGCCAGCATATTTTCATCACCCACTGTTGTGGTATAAAGAACAGGGGTAAAAAAAAAAACAAAACAAAACAAAAAACAAACAAAAAAATAAAAAACAAAGGTTAACAATGTGTGGGGGGGAACAAGCCAAGATACTTTTTCATGTCTTCCTCCCTCTGTGTGAGACGGAATTAGTTTCTTCTTCCCCTTTGCCTTAGGAAGTTGAATGAAGAGGACTGAAAGATAACCATGCCAAGAAGTTCAGACATGCCTCCCAGAGCCAAGACTATGTGTGGAATGGTGTTTAAAAGCGACAAACTAAACATAAGAGATGGTCTGGAGCTAACACAGCAGTGGCAGAGAAGGCTGCATTTGAACCAAAGACTCTTCCTCCAAAAGGGCAAAGGTGGATCTATGTGTCCCCAGAAGGGAATAGCCAAGAGTCATCTTAAAAAGGGATTCAGTTCAAGAGGATCATCTGGGGGAGCAATATGACCCAATTAGAAACTCAAGTGCGGAGGGGTAGTTATAACTGGCCAGACAACAGGGATAGCCTCTATGAGGAGGGCCCCGGTGAGGATGTCTGAGGAACGACTTATTGTTTTTCATGAAATAAACACTGAAGAAGAGTGTATCTGCCCTACCCAGAGGCAAACTGTGTTAGCCACATTTGCATTTCTCCTTTTCTTTTAGTCCCCTTTACCCTTCATGTCTTCCCTGAAGGAGTAGAACTCTGCGACTAGTCAGTTGGAAAAGATAGAAGAGAAAGGAAGATACAAGAAGACAACAGCCTCCCCACTCTCATCACTTACTGAAGACTGAGCCAGGCCCTCATTAGAAGAGGTAGAGAATCTTTTAAGAAGTTCAGAGCACTGACATTAATCTGGACTGGACTTTTACTACTAAAAGTAAAGGCTATTTTCTAAGAAACTAGGAGAATTGTAGAATTTGCTAGAGATCTTTATCCAATGGCAAGGCAAACTATTTTTCACTATATCTTTGCAAGGCAAGTGTTAGAAAAAGCGAAGATCATTTCTGCTCACATCCAAAGAGGTCTAGTCCATTAAATAAATTGGCAAGTTCTCCAGCATTGTTTTTAAAAATCTCTGCTGTGTCTGTAGTTACGTCCCACTTTGTCATTCATTTCATTATTTATTTATTCCCTTATGATCCATATACTATACATTAGCGTCAAAGAATGTATTTTTGGCTTTGTTGGTCCTCTTTATTATCTTTGTTTCCTACTCCATTACTTTATATGCTTTAAATTGCTGTTTGTTGAATTTCTTTGGATTTGTTGTGTAATCATTCTAACTTTAGCAAACTGAACTTTAAGTTCATTGCCTTTCAGCACTTCTTTTGTTCTTCCCTACTATAATCTTATGATATTATGTATTTCTATCTAATGCTCACTCACCATCACTCCAACAACTATTCTCTAGTTCACATTAAAATTCTTGTCTATCTAGTTATTTAGAAGTTCAGGGTCCTTTTTAATTATAAGTTTCTTTTTCCTTTTTAGTTATTTTTTAAATTGATTTCTAACTTAATTACATTGTGGTTAGAGAATGTCACCATATGATACCAGTCCTTTAAAACTGCCTGAGATTTGTTTTATGCCTTATTATACAGTTGGTTTGCAGAAATATTCCCCATGTTCTTGAGAAAAATATATTAATTGCTGGGCAAAAAGTTCTATTTTCATTTATTATGTCTTCCTCATTAATTGTATTGTTCATATTTTTTCCTGCCTGATCTCAAATATGGGAGAACTGTAAAAGGGTACATTTGTCCTTATACTTGTCAATTCTGTTTTATTTTTATTCCAGTCTTTTTCTTTTCATATCTAATAACTAGCCAACTCAAGAATTATTATAGCTTCATGGGAATAGAAATTTTAACTCTTAAGATTACCAAAACTGGAAGTATAGATGTTCTCTGAAGATTAATCCTATCCAAGGAAGGTACAAAGTGAGAAAAGGTAAGAACTCTCTAGGCATCCAAGAGGTCATGAAGAAGTCTCAAGACATGAGACTAGGAATACTCTTCACCAGGCCTTGATCCTTCTAAGTGCAAGAGTTCAGAGAAATTCAGAGTGCTCAAAACAAGAGTATCATGGCCCCCAGCCTCCCACATACAAGGTATCTCATATGTTGGCAAATTGAACTCCAATAAAAAAAATATACAAAAAACCCCACAAACAAACAAGGTATCTCAGACATCCTTTCATTTCTATTTCCTTGAACTTATGGCCTAGACTCCACTACCTCTCTTGAGACTACTGGTATAATCACATTGGGCACATAAGTGAGCTCTTCTGGGCCATATGGTAATGCTGTGTTTAACATTTTGGGAAACTGAAGATTGTTTTCAATATTCCACTGCAGTATGATTTATTATTAGTTTTACCATTTGGAATGTTCTCACTCTACATTTTATTCTTGAGGTGTTGGTAGTCAGATGATGCATGGAGTAAGAAAAGTGCAAAAAATATCTATAAAAATGTTTTATTCTCTATTGTACTTTATATTAACTTTATTACTTTTGGAAATGATGATTATTAGTATTAGAAAAAAATGGAAATTTGGGAACTGAAAATACAGAACAGAGGGATTGTGCAGAAATAAATATGTGCCAAATAAAGAAACAAAGTAAAAACAAAAAAATCGCCAGGGTCTTTAAATAAAAATATCAAAATCAAAGGCAAAAAATCCCCAAAATATACTCACATATTGAACAGAAAATGGATTAATTTCTTAATAAAAATATTTTGCAACTCACTGAAAAATAGGTACACATACCATAAAACTAAGATTAGAGAGTTGACAAGGATTTCATTATAACATATACAAATGAGTAAAAATATTTTTCAACATTCAAACTTACTTCAAATTTTCAGAATGCAAATCAAAACAGCAACCAAATGAACTCTTCAGCTAAGAACTGGAAAAACTTGATCATTTTCCACACCAGTTCTTGTGTGGAAAGACAATCAAATATCACTGTTCATTGATAATGTCTGTTGCACACAGTACAACTCCAAATTGAAAAATTTTATACCCATCTGTCTGTTCATCAATGTAAACACATACATACCTGCCTTCCTGGAAAATATATACACACTAATTTTCTATCAACAGTGAAAATATAAAGTCCTTATAATCAAAACAGTATAATGATCTCCTTTGTGAGCTATTCATAGATACTAATAGAATGTAATTATAATATTTCAACATAGTTAGGAACTTGTCAAGTCAATCCACTAATTTAGGAAGAGCTTGAGTATGTTAATGGAGCCTAATTGGTGGCCTGCTGGGTTCAGCTGCACTTTGGTAGGTGGCACTAAAGCACTGGTATCTATTTTGGTTAGATCACATTTTTGGAGCAAAGGGTGCCTCTTTCTGCCCTCAGTGAATTCAGTTAGCATGCCAGTGGCATCTCAAGCCTTTGTTTATCAAAAGCATCTTAATCTCTCTTTGCCTCTTAGCCTGGCTACTCTCTGAGCTGGAATAAAAAGCGTATACAGAGTTTACCATTTTCATAGCTCTTTCAATGCATTATCTCATTTAATCCTCATAACATTTTGGGGGGTAGGTCTTATATTATAGGATATGAAACTTAATTAGTTTTAGAAAGTAGAATTGGTCCCCCAAGGCTAATATGTTCGATGTCACAATTAATAAGGGGCAGTATTATAATTCAAATTAGTTTCTCCCATCTCCACCATTATATACGCTTTCCACTATACATTTCAGCTTGTCCAGAGCTTTTTGAGTCAGGTGAGTATAGAAATATCTCCATTTTACAGAAGAGAGTTTTTTAAATAACTGATTTACAAATGAGTCATTACAAGAGGGAGTAGAGATTGTATTATTCCTAACAAAACGTAGAATCCAGAATTCCTAGCTCCTGACTCTGCTTTGTCATCTTTCCTCCACATGATGATGCCTCTGGGGATACACTGACAGTTCCCTGAGATACCACTCAAATTTTTTACTTTCTTTGGGGTAGAGTTATATCCCTTCCAAATAGCACCATAAAACATGGGCTGCCCACACAATACACAGTTCTCAGTACTCAGGCAAAGCCAACATCCTATTTACTTTTTTTTTTAAGATTTATTTATTCATGAGAGACAGAGGGGTTGGGGTGTGCAGAGACACAGGCAGAGGAAGAAGCAGGCTCCATGCGGGGAGCCTGACATGGGACATGATCCCAGGACCCAGGATCACGCCCTGGGCTGAAGGCGACGCTAAACTGCTGAGCTACTCGGGCTGCCCTATTTACTTCTTTTAAAAAAAAAAAAAAACTGTAATGATAAATATGTATAACTGTCAGCTGAGACTTCATACCTAACCAGGTAGGGATTAAAAAAATAATTTCAGCAAAAAGTGAGAACGCCTGTTCACTTCATAAGAGTTTAGTTTGAAATGATCTTTTAAAAACCAGAAAGGTAAAAATTCATTTTCAAGTAAACAAAAGATGTTTGTGTTTGTATATATATTACTTTTGCCCAGAAAGAATACAATGTAGCTTACAATGATATATATATGAAATAAGGGAGCACAGATTAATTTTAGAAGCAAAATGATAAGCTGTAAAATTAGCCAGAGAATAGAGAATGAATATCTTTTGATGCATACATGACAAATTTGGTGAAAGCTTTTAATTGGAGAGATAGTTATCAAAATCTTTGTGTGTGTGTGTGTGTGTGTGTGTGTGTGTGTGTGTCATCCAGCTTCCTATAGTTTTGTGATATATCAACAAAGGAAATTACACTTTTGGGGATATACAATAAAACTTGCAGTGAGGAAATACCTTTTATTGCATGACTAAAAATACTGCTCTGCAATGTTGGATTTATATAGTATAAAGGGTTAAAATGTTAAGGATAAACCACAACTCTGGCCTGCATACAAAAAATTTACTCAAGCACCAGTTAGAAAATAAATATAAAAACAAATAAAAATATAGAAGTAATTAGGTCACCCAAACGTGCTGACAGACTGTTTCTCCAGGTAGGGTTAAGTCCTTTAGCAGCTCACACATCCCAGGAGAATAACTATGGTAAATAATCAAATCCCGAAGGGAGGTGAACAGGCACCGGGGTCAGTAAGTTCTTAACAGCTGACTTAGATGATCCCTCTGGTGGCATTTTCTTGGTGTGTGTGTTTTCATAAACTACTGCATTTCTTAGTAACCTAGAGCTTGCAGGTGTTCTGTGCTTGTTGTCCACTGGCCCTCACCACTATGCCTTTCACTACTTTAAGGGTTCTGTTTTTATGAAATTTGGAAGGGAGAAGAGAAAGGAGACACCATTAATATCCTCTGGAAGCAATGGTAGGCAGATATATCTCGGCAGAAGATAAGGTTTTGAGAATCATCTACTTTGGGTGCCAGCCAAGATTGGAAACTGCGGAAATGCTAGAGAGTTACCAAGGCTTCCAGGTGAGCATCTGTGTGTCACCTACCTCTACAGCGCTGTGCCCAAGCCTGCCAGTAGCTGTGTAAGCCATGAATTCTCAGTGTTAAAACCCTATTGTTTGGAATATCTGGAACAGTTTTTGTTTTCTGGGTCAATCTCTAACACTCCACCAAATGTGCTGACCAAAATACCTCCTTGTTAATGCTATTATGAGAAAATCAGAAATATTACATAATTTTATGTCCATAAAATAAAGGAGAACCATATACTCATAAGACATACAACTACTCTTAGTGTAAGAGACTTTTCCCTCAACACAGCCTTCAGATAAACAGAAGTTTCAAAGTGCTACTTTTCTAAATATCCATGGAGGCTTGACTCCATGGGATGGTGGTGTGGAAGGAAACAGGCAATACACTGTTATCATGATACTCAGCTCCCTGTTGGCACAGCTTGTGTCAAGAATATATTTTAGGATATGTAAGTGAGTAGAAAGTCCAATCTTCAGGGGTTCCTTTGCTTAGTTCAGTCTTAACACACATCTGTTGATAGAGAGTTACATTATACTGGAGAACATGTTAACCTAGCATGTGTTTTGAATTACCAGTTAAAAAAATATAGGTTCATAGGCTTTAAACACAACCAACCTAGATGTGATACTACCTATCTCTGAAAAAGTCTGAAGTGTCTGACGGGATTGAATTCCTGATTAGAGATCCCCCACCCCCACCCTTTTCTTACAAGTTGCAAAGGTAGGATCTGTGTGCAAAATCATGACTCCCCTTAGAAACTTGTTTTACACCCTTTCTAGCACAAGGATACTTGGGTAGTCAGGGCCCATTGACAAAACTCCCTTAAATGAAAGTTCTAATGAATTTAGTTATGCAGATTTTTTTTTTTTTTTGGAAAATGTGAATACTGCTAAGAAGCATGGTTCATATTACAGTATTTTGTATAAAAATGTTTTAATTATTACTTAAATTCTGATAGTAGATACTCTTTATAGATCGCCTCCATAAATCACATAAAAAAGACACCTATCTGGAAACTAGAATACTACTGACGAGAATTCTTCCATCATATAGATACATTCTCATCTGTGGGAATTCAGATTGTTGCTATTTAAAGCTTCTAAAGACCAAAGAGTCATGATTGTACTTTTCAAACTAATAGTGCAAGTTTATTAAATCATTCAAGAAAGTATTTCTTGGATACCTACTATGTTTCAGTCAGACACCGTGTTTGCGTACCAGGGTATATCAATGAACAAAACAGACAAAATTATCTGTTCTTACATTCTAGTGGTAGAGGTAGAAAATATGTCAAAATAAGTAAAATTGAGTTGTATGTTAGAGGGTAGTGAGTGGCCCTGAAATACCTTGGGAGGAAAATGGAATGCAGAATGGCAGGGATGAGAGCTGCAATTTTAAAGGGGATTATGACTGAAAGCCTCAATGATAGATTTTAAAGAGCCATGCAGATAAGTGTGGAAAGAGCATGCCACACAGAGGAAATAGCTGTGCAAAGGCCCAGCAGTGGGAATGTGCACACATGTCTGGCAACCGACAAGCACAGTGAATATGGGGGAAGTATGAAGAGATGGGACCTAAGAGGATATCAGAAGCCAGCTGATAATGGGTCTTACAGACAATTTTAAGGATATTGGAATTTATTCTGAAGGACATGGGTCACCACTGGAGAACTCCGTGAAGCCAAATGATACTGTCTGATTCACATTTTATCTAGATCATTCTGACTGCTGGGTTGAGACCTGGAAGCAAGTATTTCTAGGGGCATCACTTTACATTTGTCTCACAGATGTCTCTTTTCCTCTTTGTCTCCTTCCTGGCATTTATCTGTTTGAAATCCACTAATGCATTATGTCCACTTGAAGAAGAGCTCCATCCAGTAGATTTATATTTCACATTGTATTCCTTCGTCCAGATTCATTGTAAAATATTAAATAAGATTGGACTATTTAGCAATCAGAAGCCTTCACAATTAACACTTTTATACCCCGGCGTGTAACAAATGTGTTAAACATTTATGCTATGATTTCAGCTGACAAATGAGGTCTTTCTATCTATAGTGGATACATGCAAGTTTCCACTATAATCTCAAATATATGAACATAACGTAAAAAGAAAAAAGATCAAACAGAAATATCCCAAATGTCTAAAAGATTAATTTCTTTTTCCCCCATCCAACTTTCAGTATTTTTTAATTCATGTGAGGAAACAAAAATTATTAGAAGGTGACTCAAGTCATTCTGTACCCATGTTATATGTTGAGTTCTCTGAAAGTAGACTCTGAAAAGTTTGGGGTATGAGATGCATTTTTAGGGACCAACACCTGTGAGAGGAAGGTGGGGATATAGAAGCAAGACTGGGGAGAGGGATAAGTCATATCAGCAATGCAGGTCTGACAATCTCAGGCAATCTGGTGAGAAATTCTGAAACAAAAATTGCCTGTAAGACTTCCACGCTGCTTATCCACCAAAATGGCCTGGCCTTTCTGTCCTCACCTCAGTCCGCCGGTGGTTGAAGGTATGGCCTCAAATGAGATAGTTTTCTAAACAAAGGCATACCCTGAGAAGTTAGCAGCTAGAACTGTCTAATGACTGAACTTCTCTCACCGCATCCCTTCCTGAAGGGTGGCACATTTCTGTTTTTCCCATGCACAGATGCCTTGTGACAAAACATGTCACACTCATACCAGGTGACGGCACTGTCTCCCTAGCCTCTCATTTTACAGCCATTCCCTGAGTAGAAAAATAATTAAAACTGAGCAAACAGATTCCGGCGACTAAAGCAAATGGAAGAAAAGGATGGGATTCTCTTAGGCATCTCTAGATGGGTTGGGGGAGGGAGAGAAGAGATCAGTTCACACACTGCAGTGACTCATGCGGGAAGCAACAGTGTTTTGAGGGCCTAAGGTACTGGGACTAGGAAGTCATTAAGCAGAAAAGATGAACAGTCTGACACCTGCTTTCTTCCCTTCTTTACCTCCCATTATGGCTTCTGACCCTGTAAATCCCTTGTGATACATCGGGCCAAAGACAACCACTGCAAATCTAAAGCACATTTTCAGTGCCTACCTTTGCTAGGTCTCTTGTTAGCCTTTGACATCTTGCATTACACACTTTTTTCTTAATTACACACCACCACCCTTTCTAGCTTGAGGCTCTCTCTTTGTGTGCTCCATCTTAACTTTTTGATAATTTCTCATTGTCCTTCCAAGAGCAAAATTTACTCAGAGCCACTTCCTATATCGCTTCACTCCTTTCTCTGTATGAAACTCCACATGATGTCATTATTTTGCATTGAGTTGCATTGCACCTCTATAAGATGATTCCCAAATTTACTTCTCCAGCCAATCTCTTGAGTTTCAAACTTGTATATGAAAGTTGTCTTTGAAATTTTCACACACTTAACACGTGCAAAACTGAACATTTAATCCTTTCTCCCCACTCCAACACACAATAGCTTTTCTCAAATCTTCCCCAACATTCTTGTAACTAGAACACACAGTTTTTTAAGCCAGAAATCTTATACTCATATAGTTAATATATAAATTCCAAACTATACACTTCCTTTTCTCTCTGTGGTTACTACCATTAACTGTAGGACACACTGGCATCAGATCTTATCCCGTTTCCTATAATCTTCCTAACTCTTTCCTACAAAAATCCATTCTCTAAGGAATAGTCAGGGTGATATTTTAAAATTGCAAATAGGATCATATTTGAAACCTTCTAAATGAGTCCCTATCGTACTTAATATAAAAATTCAAATTCCTTACCACAACTTACAAGTACCTGCATAATTTGTATCTAGTCTGACTCTTCATACTTATTTTACTCTTCTTCCCTGAGTTCACTCTGTCTACACATTAGCTTTCTTTCTCTTTCTCTAACACACTGGGCTCTTTCCCATTTTCTAACTTTTGCGTATTCTTTTCCTGGATTGCTCCTTCTCACTGTCCATGTTTATAGTCAATATCATTTCTTCAAGCAGTTCTCCGTTGAGAATTTACTCTTGAATAGACTCCTTAAGTTACTTTATCTGTTCTATTTCTGTAGATCACTTACTGCAACTACAGATTTATTAGTTTGTTTAATAATCTCATATTATCTCCCCTATTATAGTATAAACCCCACGAGGGTCAGGAAAGTATCTATTTTGTTTCCTACTGGATCCTCAACAATTAGTACAATACCTGACATTCAGTAAATCCTTAAAATATAGTTGTTAGATGAATTAATAAACTCTTTAAACTATATAAATATTAAGAAATAACATTTTAACCCTTTCATTTTAGGAAGATAAAATGTCTTGCAAATTTGCTCACATTTTGTAAATAGTAAAAAGAAATGAAACAGAGAATCTTGAGGACCTTCTCTGGTACTGGCCAAGTCATCATAACTCATTACTTCAAGAGCCTCCTTAGTGATCTCCTCATTCCCTCCTTGTCTTTGCTAAAATTCACTCTCCACAGGATCATACATAATTTGAACCTAGTCTTTTGCCATGTTTTAAAGAAAAGGCAAAGGGGAGGAGTTAACATGGGGGAGTAGGAGGAGGATGCTGGGCTTGCCTCATTCCTTCAGTACAGCTAGATTAACATCAAAGCATTTTGAACAACTAGGAAATTGATCTGAGGATTAAGAAAACAATCTGCATAACTGGAGGGAGAGAACATGGCAGATATGAGGTTCAGAGATATGAATTGGGGGAAAGGAAAGCCATGGTACCACGGAGGGGAGGGAGCCCTGTTTGTGGAGAGAAGTCAAGGAGAGAGGGAGAGAGTGGAAGAGAGAGAGAGAGAGAGAGAGAGAGAGCACAATGTGTAGGGTTTGCATAAGACACCCTGGTATGGGGATCCCTTGGGTTACGCCGCTAGAGAATGAACATTCCCCTTCTTGGAATACATTTGGAAGAGGGTATATTGCCTTCCCAAGGACAAAGGACCCGTTAGGTACCACCGAGCAGACATTGAACAGCAGGGGACAGAGTCATGTGCAGAGAGTAGATGACCTGGTTGCAGCTTTTTGCTATGCTTCACCATAGACTCCAGGCACCTCCGTGACCCTCTGACTGTTTTTTGGGGACAGAGTGTTGGGTGCAGCACTGAGAGGCTCTCTTCCAAGGAAGTAGAATGGGTTTGTGCCTTGCTCAGTCCTTTAAGATTTGGAGTTTTGAATCCCAGCTGCAGGCCAGAGATAAAAAAAACATAGAACTATGGCATGAGGCATGTCAATGCCCTAGGCACAGATAGGTTGAGTTTAGGGATCTGAGGAGGGCCTGGGACAACAGAGGGGAGAATGTTCACTTTTCTGTGAGGGCCTTCTCAACAGCAGTGGCAGGAAGTTCCCCTCCCCAGGGACAAGAGGGCAAGGTGACATCATCTTCCACCCCCTTAATCCCGGCCTCTGCTCACTAGCACCCTCAAACTTCAGAGAGAAATACAGTACCTCCAGTGGATGCTGGAGATATCTACACCAGACCCCATAGCCCTGCACCAGGCAGGGGCATCTTTACAAGGACAGGTGTGACTGTGAGCCAGCACAGCAAGCCTCTCCCTCAGAAGACCAAGACAGGCCTCCTGCGTGTACCAAGTTTACTGATCATATAGTGCCCCAAAGTGTCAGTTCAATTCTGGTGGAAATAAGACCAGGCTTACTTCCTTGCTTGCTTTTTTTTCTTACTTTATTTTATTTTTTAAATTTTTATTATTTTTTCTTTTTTCTTTGAAATCTGGCTTGCAGTGTTTTTGTTCTGTTGGTTTGTTTCCTTTTCTCATTTTTTGGGGTCAGGCTTTATTTTTCCTTCTCCTTTCTTCTTGGATCAGGCTTTTAAAAAATATATATGTAAGGCTTATCTTAATAAATAAGTCAAAGCACACATACTTAAAGGTACAAACATGCCCACTGCAAGCAAGGAGGACCTCTGCAGACGATGGAACTGTGGGAAAGAGCAACTAAAACACAACAGCGCACCCAAAAGCATAAGATACCTAGGAATAAACCTCACCAAAGATGTAAAGGATCTATACCCTCAAAACTATAGAACACTTCTGAAAGAAATTGAGGAAGACACAAAGAGATGGAAAAATATTCCATGCTCATGGATTGGCAGAATTAATATTGTGAAAATGTCAATGTTACCGAGGGAAATATACACGTTTAATGCAATCCCTATCAAAATACCATGGACTTTCTTCAGAGAGTTAGAACAAATTATTTTAAGATTTGTGTGGAATCAGAAAAGACCCCAAATAGCCAGGGGAATTTTAAAAAAGAAAACCATATCTGGGGGCATCACAATGCCAGATTTCAGGTTGTACTACAAAGCTGTGGTCATCAAGACAGTGTGGTACTGGCACAAAAACAGACACATAGATCAGTGGAACAGAATAGAGAACCCAGAAGTGGACCCTGAACTTTATGGGCAACTAATATTCGATAAAGGAGGAAAGACTATCCATTGGAAGAAAGACAGTCTCTTCAATAAATGGTGCTGGGAAAATTGGACATCCACATGCAGAAGAATGAAACTAGACCACTCTCTTTCACCATACACAAAGATAAACTCAAAATGGATGAAAGATCTAAATGTGAGACAAGATTCCATCAAAATCCTAGAGAAGAACACAGGCAACACCCTTTTTGAACTCGGCCATAGTAACTTCTTGCAAGATACATCCACGAAGGCAAAAGAAACAAAAGCAAAAATGAACTATTGGGACTTCATCAAGATAAGAAGCTTTTGCACAGCACAGGATACAGTCAACAAAACTCAAAGACAACCTACAGAATGGGAGAAGATATTTGCAAATGACATATCAGATAAAGGGCTAGTTTCCAAGATCTATAAAGAACTTATTAAACTCAACACCAAAGAAACAAACAATCCAATCATGAAATGGGCAAAAGACATGAACAGAAATCTCACAGAGGAAGACATAGACATGGCCAACATGCATATGAGAAAATGCTCTGCATCACTTGCCATCAGGGAAATACAAATCAAAACCACAATGAGATACCACCTCACACCAGTGAGAATGGGGAAAATTAACAAGGCAGGAAACAACAAATGTTGGAGAGGATGCGGAGAAAAGGGAACCCTCTTACACTGTTGGTGGGAATGTGAACTGGTGCAGCCACTCTGGAAAACTGTGTGGAGGTTCCTCAAACAGTTAAAAATATACCTGCCCTACGACCCAGCAATTGCACTGTTGGGGATTTACCCCAAAGATACAAATGCAATGAAACGCCGGGACACCTGCACCCCGATGTTTCTAGCAGCAATGGCCACGATAGCCAAACTGTGGAAGGAGCCTCGGTGTCCAACGAAAGATGAATGGATAAAGAAGATGTGGTTTATGTATACAATGGAATATTACTCGGCTATTAGAAATGACAAATACCCACCATTTTCTTCAACGTGGATGGAACTGGAGGGTATTATGCTGAGTGAAGTAAGTCAGTCGGAGAAGGACAAACATTATATGTTCTCATTCATGTGGGGAATATAAATAATAGTGAAAGGGAAAATAAGGGAAGGGAGAAGAAATGTGTGGGAAATATCAGAAAGGGAGACAGAACGTAAAGACTGCTAACTCTGGGAAACGAACTAGGGGTGGTAGAAGGGGAGGAGGGCGGGGGGTGGGAGTGAATGGGTGACGGGCACTGGGTGTTATTCTGTATGTTAGTAAATTGAACACCAATAAAAAAAAAAAAGTTAAAAAAAAAAATAAAAAAAAAATAAAAAAAAAATAAAAAAATAAATAAAACACAACAGCTCAGTGCACACAGCACACACCAGAAACACTTCCTGAAGTGCTAGCCTGTGGACAGTTTATGACCCTTTCTTAATATAGTATTACTCTCAGAAGCAGGAAACACAAGCTTTTATAACACAAGAAAAGACAGAAACGTAGACATAATGACAAGATGGAGGAAATCTCCTCAAAAGAAAGATCAAGAAGAAATCACAGCCAGGGATCTGCTTAAAACATATATAAGCAATAAATCTGACGAAGAATTTAGAACGACATTCATAAGAATACTAGCTGGATTTGAAAGAAGCATAGAAGACACCAGAGGAATCTTGGCTGCAGAGTAAAGGACCTAAGAACTAGTCAGGACCAAATAAAAAATGCTATAACTGAGATGCAAAACTGGATGTAATCACAAAGAGGATGGAAGAAGCAGAGAAATGAGTAGGTGATATAGAAGATAAAATCATGGAACATAATGAAGCTGAAAAGCAGAGGGAAAGAAAACTATTAGATCACAAATATAAATCTAGAGAATTCAGCGATTCCACAAAGCACAATAATATCCATATCATAGGAGTCTCAGAAGAAGAAGAGCGGGAAAAGGGGACAAATTACAGCTGAGAACTTCACTATTCTTGGGAAGGAAACAGGCATTCAAATCAATAAGAAAAGGTCAACACCAAGATGTACCCTAGTGAAACTGGCAAAATACAAAGCGAGAATTCTGAAAGCAGATCAAGAGAAAAAGTCCTCAATCTACAAGGGTAGACACACAGGGTTAGGAGCAGATCTGTCCATAGAAACTTGGCAGGCCAGAAGAAAGTAGCATGATATCTTCAAAGTGCTGAATGGGAAAAATATGCAGCCAAGAATACTATATTCAGCAAGGCTGTCATTCAGAACAAAAGGAGAAATAAAGAGTTTCCAAGACAGGCAAAAACTAAAGGAGTCTGTAAACACTAAACCAGCCCTGCAAGTAATATTAATGGGGACCCTCTGAGTGGGAAAGAAAGACGAAAAGCAGTATAAAGGCTAGAAAGGAACAGAGACAATCTATAGGGACAGCGAATTTCCAGATATTACAATGGCACTAAACTCATAACTACCAATAATTACTCAGAATGTAAATGAACTCAATGATCAATCAAAATACATAGGGTATCAGAATGGATTAAAAAATAAGACCCATTGATATGCAGCTTATAAAAAGACTCATTTTAGACCCAAAGACATCTCCAGATTAGAAGTGAGAGGGTGGAGAACCACGTATCATGCTAATGAACATCAAAAGAAAGCTGGAGTAGCCATACTTATATCAGACAAACTAGATTTTAAACCAAAGACTGTAATAAGAGATGAAGAAGGGCAAAGGAAAGGAGAAAAGGCAATGCAAAAATAAAGTACAACTTAAGATGAAGACTTTAATGGCTACTCAAATCCAATTAGTTCTTTCCTTCCAAACCCCTTGAGTTTCTTAGTTATTGAGAGAAAGATTACTGTGGACAAACTTTCTAAAGGCGATATTGGTGGCTTCCTTGAAAATCAGGAAAAGTCAATACTGAGATGGCAGTGAGAAGCAGCATAGATACAGTCTCCAAAGGGAGCTCATCAGTAGATTTCCCTTAGTATCAAAGACACACAGACACAAGCTCAATTGACTTTAATTAAAATCTCCCTAGACTCCCCAAGAGGTAAGCCTTCCTAGCATCCCTCGCACAATAACTAAGTAATTTGCCAACCAGGATAAGTGTGAAAGATACTGCAGCCCCAGGGTAGCTAGATAATCCTTGGAAGTAATTAGTAAGAGATTATAACCTGTTATTCTGCATTCACAGCAAAAACACCTTGTTATCATAGCAATGGCCTAGATATGTGTTAATTTGACACCTACTGAACAAAAATCATCACATCAAAAAAATATAGAACTAGGCTTGTGCTTTATTTTTTTTTTTTTGTTTTTTAGGCTTGTGCTTTAATGTCATAATGCTTTCTATGACAGATACTGATATTTAAGTGCAGTACTCCTTAACACATTTCTTCAACTATCATGCTCCATAATGATAAATATTAGAAGCAAACAGTACTTTCTTGGAAAACAGACTTTTAACATCTAAAACCATGAAGACTACAGAAATACTTGGCAAAAAACAAGAAAGTTTAGTAAGAAGCTGGAGTTTAAATTTATGTTGGATGCCAAATTTCAAAGACCTTTCAAGAATTCTTATTCATTACCCCTCATAGCAAGTTCAGTGCTTATTAGTATCGCAATTTTACAGATGAAGAAAATAGACATTCAGAGAGGTTAAGTGAGCTGCGTGGGGTCTCTTAAAAGTCAATATTGGCAGAGAATGGATTAGAGCCGAGAGCCCTTCTCCTTTTCAGGCAAGCAAGCAGTACTCACTCTGTGGGGTTCCTTTCCTGAGGAATGGAATACACATGACAAGCAACTATGGACATGTATAATGTATAAGAACTTCTTAGAAAGCAGTTCTCTCTGTTGATTAAACATCTGACTCTTGGTTTCAACTCTGGTCATGATCAGAGACTTATGGGATCTAGCCCCACCGTGGGCTCTGTGGTCAGTGTGCAGTCTGCTCAAGATTCTCTCTCTCTGGGCAGCCCGGGGGGCTCAGCAGTTTAGCACCACCTTCAGCCCAGGGTGTGATCCTGGAGACCCGGGATCGAGTCCCATGTCAGGTTCCCTGCGTGGAGCCTGCCTCCTCTCTCTCTCTCTCTTTCTCATGAATAAATAAATAAAATCTTAAAACAAAACAAAACAAAAAAAGATTCTCTCTCTGTGCTCTCTGTGTCCCCTCCCAGCTCATACACACACACACACACACACACACACTCACACTCACTCTCTCATAAATAAAATCTTTTTATTTATTTATTTTTTTTTAATAAATAAAATCTTAAAGAAAAAGAAAGCAAGCAGTTTTCTCAATGCAAAAAGTTCTTAAAAACGAATGATAGGGGCCCCCTGGGTGGCTCAGTTGGTTAAACATCTGCCTTCAGCTCAGGTCATGATCCTGGGGCCCTGGGATCGAGCCCCACATCGGGCTCCCTGCTCAGTGGGGAGCCTGTTTCCCCTCTTCTTGTCTCTTGTCTCTCTGCCTGTGTGCACTCTCTGTCAAATAAACAAATAAAATTTTTTTAAAAAAAAGAATGATAAAAGAATGATTTTCTATATAGGTAGAATGGAAGTTGCAGTAAATTTCAACAGGAAAATTTCTCTTTCATTCTATCATCCTCCACTTACTAAATTATCTGTTCTTGGGCAAAACAACTCCTGTATGACTCAGTTTCTTCACTTCCAAATTTGATACAGTAACTAAAGCTACTTTCCAGGATTGTGGAAAAACCAAATAATTCCTTGAAAGGTGAACAAACAACTCTTTGAGTGTCTAATTACCTGGCAAGCACTCCAAATACTAAGATTCAGAGGCCTGGTCTCTAGCCAGGAATGCAGTGCTACTGAAAAATTTAAGATTGTTACTTTTATATTTGAGCAGCCATATGTCCTATCCAAATGTGGAAATGGAGCGGTCCAAGTTGTCTCATCTCAGGCATATATTTCCTTAGTACATCAATCTTTAGTTCTGAACTAGGGGTTAAGACAAATGTAAAGCACAAGGCAGCTGTGAAGGTAATTCAAAATTTGTTCAGAACCTAATTTCCTGAGAAAGGAGACATGTAAATAACACTAAGAAAGCAACTCCAAATAGAATATACCAGGAAACCTCATGCAGGTGAGTAAAAACTCTACAAATAACAAATAAATCAAGCTAGACACCTATTACCTAGATTGCTAAGAATTAATGTGCAAAATCTTTATCGTACTAATGTATGAATGATAAAATCCAAAACAGTAACTCATTCTTTTTAAAGAAAAAAAAAATTAAGAATCCACACAGAAACAAAAGTATACTAGAGTTTGCCTTCAAAATTCCTTTCCTTTACAAGTAATTTTTCAAACAATTTTTTAAGACATTTTATTTATTTGAGAGAGAGAGAGAGCATAAGCGAGAGCAGGAGGAGGCGGAGAGGGACAAGGAGAAGCAGACTCCCTGCTGAACAGAGAGCCAGACCCAGGGCTCGATCCCAGGACCCCGGGATCACGATCTGAGCAAAAGACAGATGCTTTAGCCAACTGAGCCACCCAGGAGCCCCTCAAATAAATTTTTTAATCTAATAAGATTTATTATGTCTTTTTCTGCAAAATATGTTCCTGAATTTTCAGAGCATTCTGATATATTTTATGATTAAAATGTCTGCATTCACAGATTTTAGTTTACACACAGGTAGCGTCTGATTCATTCATCATAAATCTTGTAACTAAAAAAATGTCCAATGATTTAAAAAATACTTTTTCATGAGCACTGTATTAGTCATCAATTGCTGCGTAGCGATTGATTCCAAAACTTAGTGGTTGAAAACCATAAACGTTCATTAGTTCACAGTTTGAGCTGTTCAAGAACAGATTAGCAGGGCATGTCCCATTAAATTGTAGTCAGGGTGTGGGTAGGGGCTTCAGTCATCTGGAGGATTTATTTAAACTATAGAAGTTGCTTCCAAGATGGTTCATTCCCATGTCTGTTGGCAGGAGGTCTCAGTTGTCCTCACACAGGAACCACCCCCCGCCTCCGTGGCCTGCTAGAGTGTCCTCAAGGCAAGTCATCAGGTTTCCCTCACCATGATCCTAGACACAGGCAGACAGACCTACACGGTCTCCTAGGACTGGTCTCTGAAGTCTCATGCGCTCGCCTCCTCTTTTTGTATCTAGTCCTAAGTGAGTCACTAAATCCAGCCCTCACTCCAGGGGATGTGATTAGGAACCACTTTGTAAAAGGAGGAGCTTGAAAGAATTGGTGGACACATTTTAGAGGATCACAGGAGTTCTATTTTTAGAACCATTTCTAGAATTTGGTTATTATAGGGAGTCTAGCAGGTGTTGGTAACACCCAATTCTCTATCAGTTACCTGTTAGGTTGTACAAGCTAGTGACCCGGAGCTCAGATTCTGGAGCCAGAGGGCCCTGGTCAAAACCTTGGCTCCAGGGGCACCTGGGGGGCTCAAGGGTTGAGCATCTGCCTTGAGCTCAGGGCATGATCCTGGGGACCCGGGATCGAGTCCCATTTCGGGCTCCCTACATGGAGCCTGCTTCTCCCTCTGCCTGTGTCTCTGCCTCTCTCTGTGTCTCTCTTGAATAAATAAAATCTTAAAAGAAATCTTGGCTCTAATATATAGACTAGCTGTATAATCCTGGGTAAATTACTTGACTAACGGGTGCCTCAGTGGTTCCTCTTCAGCCAGGAGCTAATTAGAGGTGTTACCTTTTAGTCTTTTTTTGTGAGGATAAAATGAATGAATGTGAATAAAGCACTTCGAATATTGCTGGCCACATTGTAAACCCTCAATAAGCTTTAATGACTATTATTGAGTTGGTGTTAATCATAATAGCCCAGCTTAGGTACTAATATGTTTATTTTCATAGTCAGAAATAGATTTTGGGGGAGATCAAAAATAGAAGATTTTGAATTGAACTATCAGACAACGAACATATCTTACCTAAGAACAACACAGGTGATTACTTGGCATTAAAAAAGAAAAATCAATTTGAGAACATTTCATTATTTATTTTTAAACAAGGCTTTACCTCCCCCTCTCTAATTTGGGAGTGATTTTCTTTGGCATTTTGTTTCCTGTAAGTAGTTTTATTCTTACCCCTCCAGCATAAGGATATTTATCTCCAGGAGTTGAATCAAGTGAAAACAATGCTGTCTGCAATTAGTTTGGTTAATTTGTTTTTTTCTCTTTCCAAAAGCTTCTGTCTCAGCTCTACCTGAATGTACTTGGTTTTATTCTTTTGACAAGCTTATCCCCTCCGAAGCTGTGTTTCTTTACAGCTTGATTGCAGTGTGTCAAAACTGCTGGGCTCTAATCATGAGCCTCTTTTCAAAGACTCGGTTGCTTCCCAGGAGCTGAATCCTTCCATCCATCCTCCGACTGTTACTGTCAGTATCCTGCTGCCTCCTCATGGGAGGAGTTCCCAGGCTCTTTTTACTTCAGCAACTTAATGAGCACTTTGAGTTGTGAATACTATTTTCTCTGTGAGGCCAGGGCCATAAATCCCTTCAAGTCTCCCCCCTTCACCCATATTAGGGGCGGGGGAGGCTTCCTCTCTCCCCACCCCACCAGTCTTTCTCTTGGCAGAGCAACAAAATGCTCTTCTCAACTGGCCATTACCAATCCTGCAATCTCAGTGTCTCTCTCTGCTTCCTGTTCAGAACCGAATGTAATTTTTCTAGACGGAATATGTGACAGCAGATCTGTCATACACCCAGATGATCAGATTGGGGCGGCCTTTCCAAGACTGGGTAGAAAAATATGCTGTGCACACACAAAGGGTGTACCTGCAAAATTGTATCCTTGAGCTCTCCTTTCACTTCTTCCTGAGAGTGTCTGGCTAGGCTATTTTTTTTTTCCGAAGACAAAAGAGGATATTAAATCATATTTCTATCCTATAATTTGCAAAGCTTCTGGTATTATTAGGAATGTACTACTCAGTAATTTTAGTGTTCCTTTCCCTTTCTACCTCCTGTGCTGTATACACTTCCACCTTTCAAACATACGCACACTTTTTCCCAATGTGGCCTCATAGCACAGAATATTCCTTAATCTGCTGCTTTCTATAACTAATATGTGGTGTAGCATCTATCCCATCAGTACCAGCAATGAACGTGGGATTTGTAATTGCCCTGAGTATGCATACACATCATCTCCTCCTTGCAGCGTTGTGTTGCAAATTTGTTAAATAATAGTGCTATGACAGTAATAATTATATTGATTGCCAAAGTACACAAATTGCTTTCTAATCCTCACAATAATCCTAGAGGTAGGTTAGGCAGATAGGCAAGGGTTAAAAACATGAATAATTTTCCCGATTTCATAAATTTGCTTCATTTTGTTAAATATCCAAAAATAGTATTCCACTTTTTGAATTAACGAATCTCAGTGCATCCAACCATTTTCCTATTAATGGCTCTTTAGTGGATTCTAATTTTTTTGTCTTAGAACCTATGATGATGGACAGTCTCACATGGTCATCTCTGCATACTTATGGCTTTTTCTCTTTTTGCAATTTCCCCCAAATTCTTAGTAACACTGAAGAGTGTCCACAGAGATTAAGAATTTTTTTCCTTTTGCTAAAATTCCTCTTGCACATCTTTTTTTTTTTTTTTAAGATTTTATTTATTTGTTCATGAGGGACACAGAGATGCAGAGAGAGAATGGCAGAGACACAGGCAGAGGGAGAAGCAGGCTCCCCGCATGGTGCCCGATGTGGGACTCGATCCCAGGTCCCGGGATCAGGACCTGAGCCAAAGGCAGACAGACGCTCAACCGCTGAGCCATCCAGGTGTCCCATCTTGCACATTTTTTTTCTGGCCTGTGCAGTAAAACTGCAACCTCACCCGACTATTGGACATTGCCTCCAGTCCTACCTCAACAAGAAGCTTGGTCAGAGAACCTAGACAGCCATGAAGCTCTTCCTATAGCCCTGCTCAGGCAGAGAGCCAAGGCAGCAGCCCTGCCCACCTGTTGAGCCACATAACCAGTCTGGGTAGCTTCTAAGTCTGACCAATGATACTGCTCATCATAGAGCCCAGCCTACGACCCCTCCCTAGTGGTGCAGCCCAGCCAGTGACCCCACCCAAAGGTGGAACATAGCCTGCAGTCTCACCTAACCACGGAACTTAGACGGCAACCCCAAGGGACCACTGAGCACAGTCTTCAGTCCCACTCTACTGTACAGCTAGAGGCCTAGGCCAACCAGAGAACCTAGCCAGCAGCCTAGTCTGACAGTGGAACACAGCCAATGGCCTAACCTGATGATGAAGCCCAGTTTGAAGCTCCATGCAACTTTGGAGCACAGTCTCAGGCCTCATCTAATGGCAAAGCTCTGCTCATGAATCTGCCTTAACAGGGAGTCAGCAGAGGCCCTGCCTGAATGTGAAGTTAGCCAATGGCATCATCAGGGTCACAGAGCACAGCCTGACCAGAAGTGACTACAGAGCCCAGTTGGTGGTCTCACCTGATGGTGGAGGATAGCCAGCAGTCCTGCCTGACTAGTAGCCCTACTTGAATATGTAGCATAGCCAGCTGGCCAACTCAACCACAGAGCCTAGCCAGCAACACCCTCATTCCCAACTCAGAGCACTGGCAATGGCCTCACCCAAATATAGGCTCTGATAGCAAACACAGCCTTCCCATGGACACTCTCAGCTCAACTAGTACCTCAAGCTAATCTGTCTCTCCCTACCAAAGTGAACCTATAAAATCTGAAAGAGAAGACCACTTATTCAAATGCAAAGATACCAACACAAGGATATATGGATCACAAATAATCAGGTAAACATGACACTACCCAAGGGAACTAATAGAGCTCCAATAATTCACCCTAAAGAAGTAGTAATATGAATTCTCTGAGAAAGAATTCAGAATAATCTTAAAGAATTTCAATAGACTGTAGGAGCACACTGACAACTAAATAAAAATAGGAAAACAGCAATAAGCAAAATGAGATCAACAAAGAAAGAAAAACCACACACCAAAAAACAGGAACCATAGAGCTGAAGAATGCAGTGACTGAAATTAAAAATTTGATGGAGAGCTTCAACAACAGATTTGACTAAGCAGAGAAAAGAATCAACATTTTGGTATCAGAATTAATACTGTTAAAATGTCCATATTGCCCAAAGCCATCTACAGATTCAATGCAATCTTTATAAAAAATCCAATGGTATTTTTTTTCAAATACAGAAAACAAAATCCTATAATTCATGTGGAACTACAAAAGCCAAATAGCCAAAGGAATCTTGAGAAAGAAGAACAAAACTGGATATATAGTTGACCCCTGAACAACATGGGTTTGAACTGCACAGGCCCACTTACCCATAGATTTTTTTACGCCACAGTACTGTAAATTTGTTTTCTCTTCCTCATGATTTTTTAATGACAGTTTATTTTCTCTAGATTACTTTATGCAAGAATATGCATTGTGTATATAATACATATAACATATAAAGTATGTGTTAATTGATTGTTCATGTTACAGGTAAGGCTCCCAGTCAATAGTAGGCTGCTAAGTTTCGGAGGAGTCAAAGTTATACATGGATTTTCGACTGCATGGGAGTTGGTGCTCCTAACCTCTGCATTGTTTAAGGGTCAACTATCTATGTCTTAGCTATATATAAAAAGAGTAATGTTAACCTACTATTCCCATTTGGAGCATCAAAATCATAATTTTTTAAAATTTTTACTTATTTATTCATTTATTTTCAAAATCATAATTTTAAAAAAGTATTGGGTAGTACAAAATATTAAATAACACAAAAGAAAACATAAAATGAGAAAAAAGTCAAAACATTAAAAAATAGCTTATATTAACATTGTTTACCTATTTCTTTAATGTATGTTTTTTCCTTTTACTATGACAAAAAAAACTTGGAATTTGGCACAGAATTACTGGTCAATAAATATTATATGTATTGTTCATAGTTGTGGGCATCTGAGTTCTGAATATCATAATGAATTGGTCTATCGAAACCGGGGAGCTTCCCAAAGCATTATCTGGAGTGTGTGTATGTGTGTACATTTATATATATAAATACATATACATAACTTATTAGAGCAGTTTTAGGTTGACCGCAAAGTTGAGAGGCAAGTACAGAGATTTCCCATGTATCCCCTTACTGACATATATGAATGGCCTCTCTCACTAACAAGAACCAACGTGGTACATTTTTTACAATCAGCCTACATTGATCATAATCATCCAATGTCTATAGTTTCCATTAGCATTCACTCTTGGTATACATCTGTGGGTTTTGGCAAATGTATAACGACATGGATCCACCATTATAGTATCATATAGAATAACTTCACTGCCCCCTACATCCTCTATGCTCTGCCTATTTATCACCTTATACTCCACTCCTACCCCCTGACAATAAATGACCTTTACTGTCTCTATAGTTTTGCCTTTTCCAGAATGTCATTTAGTTAAAAAAATCTGAAATCAATTTTCAGATTGGTTTCTTTCACCTAGTAACATGCATTTAAGCATATGCATAAGTAATATGCATGTCTTTTTATGATTGCTAGCTCATTTGGTTTTAGCAGTGAATAATTATTGTTTGGATGAATATGAAATATATATTTATTTAGTTCTTTGATTCTGTTTATTGGAGTTTTATAGTCTTCCTCTTATGTGATCTTGTACATGTTTTGTACTTTGCATCCTTGCTATAGTCACATATCAGCCAGGAGTATTTTTTGTTAATTCTCTCAGATTTTCTACCTACATGGTTATGTCATCTGTAAACAAAGATGGTTTTATCTCTTCTTTCTCAAATAGTAAAACATTTATTTCCTTTTCTTGTCTGAATTATCCAGGACTTGTAGTACAATGTTGAAAAAGAGTGCTGATATTTGTTCCTGATATTAATAGGATTGCTTCTGGTTTCTTACCATTAAGTATGATATTAACAGATTTGTAGACATATTTTCAAGAGTACTGAGAGCTTTTATGAACAGGTGATGGATTTTGTCAAATGCTTTTTCTGCATCTATTGATATAATCAAATAATTTTTCTTTCTTTTGCTTGTTGATATAATGGATTATATGAATTGAATTTCAATTGTTGAGCCAGATTTGCATACCTGGGATAAATTCCACTTGGTTGTGATGTATAATTATTTTTACACATTGTGTTGGATTCAATTTGCTAATATTTTGTTGAGGATTTTCTATATTTATGTTCATAAGAAACATGGCTTGCACTTTTTTTTCTGACAATATGCTTGCCTGGTTTTGGCATTAGGGTAATGCTGGCCTCATAAAATGATTTAGAAAGTGTTCCCTCTGCTTTTATCTTCTGGAAGGGACTATGAAGGATTGGCATAAATTCTTCCTTAAATACTTGGTAGAGTTATCAGTGAACCCACCTGGGCCTACGCTTTCTGTTGTGGAAAATTATTACTTATAGATTAAATTTCTTTAACTGATAATATACCTACTGAAATAGTCTATTTTTTTCATGTGTGAGTTTGGCAGGTTGTATCTTTAAAGGAATTGTTCCATTTCATCTTTTTGTTAAATGGATGGGCATGAAATTGCTTATAATATTCCTTTATTATCCTTTAATGTCCATGGGATGAGTAATAATGTTTCTTCTTTTATTTCTTCCTTTATTTCTGATTTGAGTATTTTGTGTCTTTTCTCTTAGGTAACCTGGCTACAGGCTTATTAATTTCTTTTTTTTAATATTTTATTTATTTATTAATGACACACACACATACAGAGGGGGTGGGCAAAGACACAGGCAGAGGGAGAAGCAGGTTCCCTCTGGGGATCCCAATGTGGGACTCGATCCCAGGACCCCGGGATCATAACTTGAGCCAAAGGCAGACAATCAGTCACTAAATCACTCAGGTGCCCCAAGGCTTATTGTTTCATTGATGTTTTCAAAGAACTAGCTTTTGGTTTTGTTGCTTTTTATTTCCTGTTTTCAATTTCATTGGATTCTATTCTAATTCCTATAATTTCTTTCTTCTGTTTACTTTGCAATTAACTTTTCCTTTTTCTAGTTTTCTAGGCGGAAATTTAAATTATTGATTTTAGGTCTGTCTTATTTTCCAGTATATCATTCTATGCTATAAATTTCCTCTCAGTACTGCTTTTACTGCATCCCACACATTTTGATAAATTGTATTTTCATTTTTATTTCATCCAAAATATTTAAAAACTTTTCTTTAGATTTCTTCTTTGAACTTCGTGTTATTTAGAAGTGTTTTATTTAATCTGCAATTTTCAATTTTTCTAGCCATTTTTTAAACCATTGATTTCTAGTTTAATTCCATTGCAGTCTAAGATCAGACACTGTATAATTTCTATTCTTTTAAATTTTGTTTAGGTATGTTTTGTGACCCAGAATATGGGTCACAATGACTGTTCCTTGTGAGCTTGAGAAGAATGTGAATTCTGCTGTTGTTAGATGAAGCAGTCAATAAATGTTAATTATATCCAGTTGATTGATGGTACTGTTGAGTCTCATTATGTCTTTACTGATTTCTTGACTATTATATCTGCACGTTTATGGAAGAGTGATGTTGAAGTCTACAACTATAATAGTGAATTCGTCTATTTCTACTTATAGTTTTTGCTTCAAATATTTTGACACTCTTTTTTAGAGCATAGACATTAGGTATTTTTATGCCTTTTGAAGCACTGACCTCTTTATCAGTATATAGTGCCCCATTTTACTCCTAATAACTTTCTTTGCTTCGATGTCTATTTTGACTGAAATTAATACAGTTACTCCTATTTTCCTTTAATTAGTGTTAGTATGGTATATTTTTCTTTATCCATTTTCTTTTAATCAACATATGTCTATGTATTTGAAATAGGTTTCTTTTTTTTTTTTTTTTTTTTTTTTAAGTAGACTCTATGCCCAGCATGCAGCCCAACATGGGGCATGAACTCATGACCCTAAGATCAAAACCTGAGCTGAGGGATCCCTGGGTGGCGCAGCGGTTTGGCGCCTGCCTTTGGCCCAGGGCGCGATCCTGGAGACCCGGGATCGAATCCCACGTCGGGCTCCTGGTGCATGGAGCCTGCTTCTCCCTCTGCCTGTGTCTCTGCCTCTCTCTCTCTCTGTGACTATCATAAATAAATGAAAGTTAAAAAAAAAAAAAAAAAAAAAAACCTGAGCTGAGATCAAGAGAGTGGTACTTAACTGGGCCACCCAGGTGCTCCTAAAATGGATTTCTTGAACATAACATATACTTGGGTCTTGTTTTTCTAATCTACTCTTTTGTGGTTTTAACTGAGCATTTTATATAATTCTATCTTTTTTACTCCTCTCTTAGCATATCAGTTATTTATTGCTTAAAATTTGCAATATACATTTGTGACTTATCAAAGTCCAACTTCAAGTAACACTATACCACTTCGCAAGTTATGGAAAGAATTTATAATAATAATGATAATTATTCCCTCTTGTCTCATATTATTCACTTTTATATGAGTACACACACACAAACATACACACATATATATGCCCACATAATTGAATACATTGTTGCTATTATTATTTTAAACTGATTGTTATCTCATGGGTCAATTAAGAATAAAGAAAATAAAAGTTTTGTTTTATTTTCACTTATTCCTTCTCCAGCATTCTTTCTTCATTTAGGTAGATCTGAGTTTCTAATCTATATCTTTTTCTTCTCTCAGAAGAACTTCTTTAAATATTTCATGCAAACAAGTCCACTAGCAATAAATTCCCTCAATTTTGTTATGAAAAAGTCTTTATGTGTACATTACTTTTGAAGGATAATTTTATAAGGTACTTAATCCTAGGTTGGTGGTCTTTTTCTCTTAGTAGTTTAAATATTTCACTATATTCTTTTCTCACTTTTATAGTTTCTGAAGAGAAATTGGATGTAATTCTTATTCTTGCTCCTTTATAGATAAGCTGTTTTTTCTCCCCTTGGGCTTCTTAATTTTTTTTTTTTTACTTTATATAGTTTGAAAACAATATATCTAGATGAGGGTTTTTTGTTTGTTTGTTTGTTTTGCATATATCCTGCCTGTTCTCTGAGCTTCCTGGACCTGTGGTTTGGTGTTTGACATTAATTTAACAAAATTATCAGTCAGTAATGCTTCAAATATTTTGTTTGTTCCTTTTTCTACTTTCTTTTCCTTCAGCCTTCCCATTATGTATGTTGTACACCTTTTGAAGTCGTCTCACAGTTACTGGACATTCTATTTTTTTTTCAGCTACCTCTTTCCTATAGAACATGACATTACCAACACTTTGATTTCAGACTTCTAACCACAAATTCTGTTTTAAACCACCTAATCTGTAGCACTTTGTTATAACAAACCTAAAAAGCTAATACACTATTTCCATCTCATCATCTAATCCAGGCTATTATCACCTCACCTGTACTGCTGCAGAAGCTCTTTGTCTTTATCTAGGCAAAGATTAAGTCCTGATGCTTGATTTTTGAGGTGCCATCCCAGGGCAAGGAGACTGAAAATATAGCAAGTAAGAGAGGGAAAGATGGGAAGTAATGCAAGGCGATGATGCATTATTATGTTGGTCTCATCATGATGAAGCACAAAGCAGACATGCCTAGTTACTCAATCACACGAATTATTTCTAGACATGATGTTCAAAGAAAATGTGCCAAGGCATAGTCTACAGGAAAGAGAAAAGAGATAATTTATTCATTTGGCTTCCTCCTATCTCCTGCTTACAATGATCAAAGTGACTTCACAAAGAATTAACTTTCAAGCACTTTGGAGTACCATTATCTGGCTCCTGTGGCTCATGTCCTCTAAAGTGGACGTCATACAAATCCAGAATTAGCTGGAAAAACCAGAAACTCACAGGATGTGGCTAACTGATTTGTTTTTTCAGCAGACATCAAAAGAGAAGACTGGGCCTTTCTGGTAAGTGTCTAGTAGACTTCAGGGATTACAACCACAAAAGGCCCAAGCCACTGAAGCTTGAATGAAGCAACTAGCTGAAGGTTTAAGAAAGGATGGTACAGAGGGAGGTGCATAACTGGTATCTGATACATGTCCTAACAGTACTTTCTACATCTGCTGATACCCAACTATTCCACTATCTACACTGTAGCCATAATAACTTTCTAAGATATAGTCTAATATACTTAGAGTTCTTCAATGACTTTCCAATGCTCTTAGGATGATGTCTTAGTCTATGTGGGCTGCTATAAAGGAATATCATAGACTATGTGGCTTAAACAACAGGAATTTATTTTTTCATAGTTTTAGAAGCTGAAAGTACAGCTGGACTTTGGTGTAGACTCTTCTTTGTTTGCAGATGACCTCTGGCTGTGTCCTCACATGGCAGAGAGAGAGGCAAAGAAGAAAGAGGGGAGGGGGTGATGAGGGAAGGAATGGGGGGCGGGAAGAGGGAGGGAGAAAGAGAGAGAGAAAGAAAGAGGAGAGAACGAGAACAAGCTTCTGGTGTCTGTTCTTATTAGGGCACTAAACCCATCATGAAGGCCCTTTCTCATGACCTCATCTAAACCTACTTTCCTACTAAGGTCCCACCTCCCAAAATTATCAGATTAGGGATTAAAGCTTCAACATATGAACTGTGGGGGACACAGCCTTTAGTCCGTAGCAAAGACTGGAGTCTTTAATATGACGTACATGGTTCGGATTCTATTGCCTCAAGCCCCTCTCACACCTTGTCCCTATGTTCTCTGCACCGCAACCATGATGCTATGCTTTCAGTTTCCTGCAATTGCCACTCTATCTTCCACCATAGGAACTTTGCATCTGCTACTGCCTCTGTCTGGAATGTTCTTTCCCATCCTCAAACCTCATTTTACCTAGTAAATCCCTACTATTCCTTCAGATCCATGGCCAATCTTCATTTCTTTAGGGAAAACTTTTCTTACCTACCTAGCTTCAAATTCTCATATCCATGTACCTCATCTTTGTTGTGTGTGTCACAAATATGTTTAAATATATTCATGTAATCTTTGATTAACTTCTAGATCTTCCAATATAATATAATTTCCATGAGGGCATAAATCTGTCTTTTTTTGTGGAGATGTTTTACCATCACCATCATAAACCTAGAATGTAGCACTGTGTCTAGTGTATGGTAGGCTAGACATTCAAAAAATGTTTGTTGAAAAATCCCTTTAAGGGTTAAGAACTAGTTTTACGGACAGGGAATATCCATAAAAGATAACATATACAAATCTGACTTGATATTTAAGTGTTCAAATAAAAACTTAATCCAAGAAGATCTATAATAGTATAGAAGAGAGCACAGTCCTAAAGGATAAGGCAACTTGAAGCTTCCAAAGAGGATCTGAGAATGGAGCTAGGAAGTGAAGAAACAGTGAAATTTAGATAATCAGGAAAGAGGAAGTAGGGCCTTCTCTGATGAAATATGCCAGTGTTAGTTATTGTTTATTTTATTTTTTTCTCTTTGGCCATGAACCATAAACCTGTGCTATTCCTATGAGTGATGCTATCTTAGCATAATATTTCATTCTGGTAATTCTCAACCTACCACTGTGATATAATTTATTTATTTGGTTAGAGTGGAAAAAA